>NW_006921936.1:2564533-2567208 GCF_000298275.1 Orycteropus afer afer
TCTTTTATCTTGTCATTTCTTCCATTTGCTTTAGCTACTCTCCACTCAAGGGTAAGTTTCAGAGTCTCTTCTGTCATCCATTTTGGTCTTCTCTTCTTTTTAGTGACTTCTTACTTTCTTCATGGATCATGTTTTTGATGTTATCCCACAATTCTTCTGGTTCTGGTCATTGGTGTTCAATGCATCACATCTATTCTTTAGATGGTCTCTAAATTCAGGAGGGATATATTCTAGATCATATTTTTACTCTCGTGGGCTTGTTTTAATTATCTTTAACTTCAAGTTGAACTCGCATATGAGCAGGTGATGGTCTGTTCCACAATCAACTCCTGGCCTGGTTTTGGCTGAAGATATTGAGCTTTTCCATCACCTCTTACCACAAATGTAGTCAATCTGATTCCTGTGTGTTCCATCTGGTAAAGTCCATGTGTACAGCCACAGTTTGTGTTGTTGAAAAAAGGTGCTTGCAACAAACAAGTCGTTGGTGTTGCAAAATTCTACCATGTGACTTCCAGCATTATTTCTGTCCCCAAGGCCAAATTTTCCAATTACTGGTGATTCTTCGTTTCCAACTTTTGCATTCCAGTCAGCAGTGATAATTAAGAAATCTTAATGGCAAGTTTGATCAATTTCAGACTGCAGAAGTTGATAAACATTTTCAAGTTCCTCATATTTGGCTTTTGTGATTGGTGCATAAAGTTGAAAAATAGTTGTATTAATGGGTCTTCCTTAGGCGTATGGATATTATCCTATCACTGATAGCATTGTACTTCAGGACAGATCTTGAAACATCCTTTGTGATGATGAATGCCATGCCCTTCCTCTTTAAATTGTCATTCCCGGCATAGTAGATCATATGGTTGTTCGATTCAAAATGGCCAAAACCAGTCCATTTCAGCTCACTAATGCCTAGGATATTGTTCTGGTTACCTAGTGCTACTCTGACAAGAATATACCACAAATGGCATGGCCTTCACAAACAGGAGTTTATTCTTACAATTTGGAGGCTTTAAGTCCAAGTTCAAAGTGCCAGGCTCTAGGGGCTAGGTGAAAGCCCCTCAACATTGGGGTCCAGCTCTGCCTCCTGCTTCCGGCCCACTGGAGTTAGAGGCATTTCTTCACTCAGACAGCTACTGGCTGCTGAGGCTGAGAAGCCCCAAGTTTGAAAAGTAAAAAGACACAGTCCTGATGTTACCAAACCACACGGCAGGCCATTAACTTAAGTCCAGTGTAAGTCCCAAGGTCGGCAGAGCATAGTAGGCTACTGAGCAATGACATGGCTACATGCAGGGTCCCAGCGGGCCAAAGGCTAAAGACGATTCTCAAAGCTTCTCCTTATATACAGGAAGCAGACCTCATAACCAAAGGCAGCTACTCACCTGCTCCTGGTCGATTCCACCATGGAGTTGATTGCCAGTCTCATCATGAGGAATACTACATCCAGCTGTCCAGCCACTCAACCAGGCCTAGCCAAGTTGACATATAAACATAACTATCAAAGATATCAATCTTTATGTGTTCCATTTCATTTTTGACAACTTCCAATTTTCCGACATTCGTACTTCGTACATTCCATGTTCTGATTATTAATGGATGTTTGTTGCTGTTTCTCCTCAGTTTGAGTGGTGTCACATCAGCAAATGGAGGTCTCAAAAGCTTTACCTTATCCATATGAGTAGGGCTGATTTTACTCTGATAATGCAGCTCCTTCCCAGTCCTACTTTGAGAGCTTCCTAAGCTATGTGACTCATCTTCCTCCTCTGTACTGGACAACGTTTCTGGACTATTCATAAAGTTGCGCAGTAATGTATCAGACAGTGTTTCCCTGCTATTCATAAGGTTTTCCCTGGCCAATTCTTTGAGAAGTGGATGGCCTCCTCCTTCTTCCTAGTCTGTCTCAGTCTGCAAGCTGGGCTGATACCTGTGCAAATGGTACACCCCACTGGATTTGAAACACCAGTGGCATAGCCTCAAGACTCACAGCAACAAGTCACCACAGTAGGACAAACTGACAGACAAGTTTGTCTCCCTTAGCTGTTGGAAACCCTTCCAACCACCCTTACCTGGATCCCTGTGGCTAACTCCTCAATCTGTTCCAGTCCCCTTTGCCTTTTCTCTCTTCTCCCTGCTTCCCACCTCACTGCTTGTGGGGGGTGGCCTGGGTTCCCTCTTCTCACCTGACTCCCTGTAGTTGACTCCTTGATCTATTCCTATCCCCTTAGTCTTTTCTGTCCTCTCCCTGCCTTCCTGCCTTGCTCCTTGTGGGCATGGCCTGGGTTCCCTGTCTTCACCTGGGTCCCTGAAAGTGACTCCTTGACCTGTTCTGGTCACCTTTGTCTTTTCTGTCCTCTCCCGGCTTTCTGCCTTGCTGCCTGTTCTTGTTGTTAGGTGCTGTCGAGTTGTTTCCCACTCATAGCCACCCCGTGCACAGCAGAAAGAAACACTGCCCGATCCCATGCCAGCTCCACGATCCCTGCTTTACTTGAGCCCATCATCACAGCCACCATGTCAATCCATCTTGTTGAAGGCCTTCACCTCCTTCATCAACCCTCCACCCTACCAAGCATGACATCCTTCTCCAAGGAATGGTCCCTTCTGACAACATGACCAAAATAGGTGAGATGAAGTCTGGCCGTTCTCGCTTCCAAGGAGCATTTCAGGTGCATTTCCTCCAG
>NW_006921936.1:2568093-2569116 GCF_000298275.1 Orycteropus afer afer
AGAAGGATAAAAATATTAATAATAGTAGTAGTTTTAAAACAGACAAAAGCAAGTAAACTAAAAACCAGAAAAAAAGAAAGGAAAAAAAAATTGGGGTAGGGCAGGGCAGAGCACCCAGGCTCTGTCCAAGCACACAGAGTGGGATGGAGTTCCTGCAGGTCCAGAAGGTGGGTGGGAGTGGGGGATGGCCGAACCTCTGTTCACCAAGCAGGTGTGGGGTATAAGAGTAACAAGGGGAATGTCGCACCTTTTCAGTCATCCAGGTCCAGAGTGTCCTTGGAGTTATTCCGATATCTTCTGGAGACTAGAAGTCTTAATTCCAGGCACTGGCTCTTGGGGAGGTGTAGAGCCCTCTATATCTTAATCCAGCCCCAGCTGCTATGTCCCAGTGGTGGGTGATGGACCTGGATCAAACGTCAAGCTGGAGGCTTTTTCCAACTCTCCCAGCTGCAGGGGCTGAGGACCTCAAGGTTGGCAGACAGTATGTTGACTCCAATGAATGATGAATCCAAGATCTCCAGGCCAAATGGTATTATAAGCAATAGAAACAGATTACTTTCTAAAGATTAAAAAACTGATAGAAGCTGGCAAGTTCCAAGTTCTTGGATGTTAATTGGTAGAAACAGATTTATAACAAATATGAGATGTCAGAATGGTGAGTGATTTAGAGAAATACAATAGGAATTGCCAGAGGCTGCAAGTCTGTGTTCAGGATGCCAGCTCTGGGCAAAGGGCAAGTCCCAAGTTCTTGGATCAAACATCAAGCTGGAGGCTTTTCCCGACTCACACAGCTGCAGGGGCTAAGGAGCTCAAGGTTGGCAGGCAGTATACTGGCTGTTGACTCCAATGAATGATGAATCCAAGATCTCCAGGCCAAATGGTGGATTGTTCACTCACGAACCATTGTAGGCAGCACACCAGAATCCTGATCCACAGAAGTTCCTCATAGGCAAAATTAAAAAACAAAAAAATTAAACTCACTGCCATTGAGTCAATTCTGACTCATAGTAACCTCATGGGGTT
>NW_006921936.1:2569806-2571141 GCF_000298275.1 Orycteropus afer afer
AGGAAAGGAAATATCTCAAGGTTATAGATTAAAAAAGCAAAACAAAACAAAACAAAACAAAAAACCCCTGAGATTTAGAGCCATACAATGATTTAATTTTTACTGAAATAGACACTGCTCCCAAACTAGAATTAAAGAAAATTTTTAAAATTAAGAAACTTAGATAATCTCTATTCCAAATTCAGAACAATTCTTTAACAAACAAAGAATGGGCATGGAAAGAATTTCTGTTACTTTTTCTCTCCAATGAGGATAAAAGACAACACTTTGAATAGTGTGAACAGGGAGAAGTTTGATGCAGAGAATTGCTTATGAAGGTATTATGAAGAATGAGGAAGCACAAAAGATCAAGAAGTTGTTCCTGCACTTGTGTTGGAACCCATGAGTCAGCATGCTTGACTTGAGAAAGTTCTTTTCTGTCTAACTCTTATTAGAACCATGTTGGTGTCCCTGGATAAAAGTCCCAAAGCCTTAGTTAAATGGTATTGGGGTCAATATTTGCAATCTCTTTCCTTTACCCATTTTCCAAATTTCTGTATCCTTTTTCAGTGATAGATCTTAAGAGAAAGCTAGGTTGCAAAGCATCTCAGAAATGTAGTTTTCAGACTTCTAATCTGGTTGGTTGAGCAGAAAATAGAAAACTATGTGAAGGTGAGTACCATCACATCAAATACTATTTGGTATCTGGGAAATTGTTTGTCAGTACATAGCCACATGGAAGATATGGAAAGCATATTAGCTTTCTATGTACATTGTTTGATTTCTGGACTGCTGCTACCAATAGTGTTGATTGTAGATCCAAGTAAAATGAAATCCTTGACAACCTCAATGTTTTCTCCATTTATTGTGATGTTGCTTATTGGTCCAATTGTGAGGATATCCCTTTTCTTTATGTTGAGGTGCAGTCCACACTGAAGAACATAGTCTTTAATTTTCACCAGTAAGTGCTTCAAGTCATCTTCACTTTCAGCAAGAAATATTGCATCATCTGCATATCACAGGTTGTTAATGAGTCTTCCTCCTATCCTGATGCTATATTCATCTTCATATGGTCCAGTTTCTCAGATTATTTGCTCAGCATACAGATTGAATAAGCATGGGGAAAGGATGCAACCCTGACACACACCTTTCCTGATTTTAACACATGCAGTATCCCCTCATTCTGTTCAAACTACTGCCTCTTGGTTTATGTATGGTTTCTGCATGAACATATTATCAGACACAGTGAATCAGAAACTTGAGGTGCTATCCAGAATTCTGTAGGTCAATAAACAATGCACAAAGTATTTAAAAGATATTTTTACATAAATGATAAAAAAAAAAAAAAAAAAAAAA
>NW_006921936.1:2571299-2576575 GCF_000298275.1 Orycteropus afer afer
TGCCCAATCTTCCTTCCGAGGAGTGGCTGGTGGGTTTGAACCGCCAGCCTTCTGGTGAGCAGTCAAGTGCCTTATGCACTATGCTACCAGAGCTCCTAACACTAACTAGTTTAGCTTGGTGTTAAAAAATACTATTTATCAAAATTAATTGAAAACAGGTAAAATCATACTCTGATGAAAATTTATAGATTTAAATATTTATATTAGGAAAGATAAAAATGTTAAGATCAATGTTCTAAGCCTAAACTAAAGCAAAAATATAAAAAGTAACATGGGCTAAATGAAAGTTGCAGGAAACAAATAAAAATGATAAGAATGGAAATTTGTTCTCTGTTAAATGGAAGACACATGATGGAAAGAATTAACAAAGTAAAAAGTTGGTCTTTGAAAAGATGAATAAAATTGATAAAAAATAAAATTTTTGGTAAAGATAATTAAGACAAAAAGAAGCAAAACACAGGTAACCAATACCAGCAATTAAAAGGAGAACACTGGGAAGCAAAAATGGTTAAAACGTTGGTGGCTCAAAACCACCCAGGCACACTTCAGAAGACAGTTTTCTAATCTGCTTCTTAAACATAACAGTTTTGAACACTCTGTGGAGTAGTTCTATTCTGCATACATAGGATAACCATGAATTGGGATCAACTTAACAGCAACTAGAAATAGCACTATAGATCCTGCAGGCAATAAAGAAGTAATAAGGAATATTAAGAGTAAACACATGTCAATAAGTTGCGATATTGATTCTGTAGGCAAAATATTGAATAATATAGGAAGCATGAAAAGAACAGTGCAGGAATACATAGAGTCACTGTACCAAAAAGAATTGTTTGATGTTCAATTCTTTCAGGACAGAGCATGTGTTCTGGTTACCTAGTGCCACTCTGACAGGAATATACCACAAATGGCATGGCCTTAACAAACAGGAGTTCATTCTTACAATTTGGAGGCTTTAAGTCCAAATTCAAAATGCCAAGCTCTAGAGCGCTGGGTGAAAGCCCCTCAACCTTGGGGTCCAGCTCTGCCTCCTGCTTCGGCCAACTGGAGCTAGAGGTGTTTCTTCACTCAGACAGCTATTGGCTGCTGAGGCTGAGAAGCCCCAAGTTTGACAAGTAAAAAGGCACAATCTCTAAGTTACCAAACCACATGTCAGGCCGTTAACTTAAGTCCACTGTAAGTCCCAAGGTTGGCAGAGCATAGCAGGCTGCTGAGCAACAGCATGGCTACATTTAGGGTCCAAGCATGCCATAGGCTAGAGACCACTCCCAAGGCTTCTCCTTATATACAGGAAGCAGACCACATCCCAAAGGGAGCTAGCTACTCAGCTGCTTCTGGTAGATCCCACCATGGAGTTGATTGCCAGTCTCATCACAGGGAATAACTGCCACCAGCTGCCCAGCCACTCAACTAGGCCCAGCCAAGTTGATGTACAAACATAACTACCGCAGCATGTGATCAAGAACCAATGGTACTGAAGAAAGAAGTCCAAGCTGCACTGAAGTCATTGGTGAAAAGCAAGTCTCCAAGAATTGACAGAATACAAATTGAGACACTTCAACAGGAGGATGCAATGCTGGAAATGCTCACTTGCCTATGCCAACAAATTTGGAAGACAGCTAACAGATCAACCAACTGGAAGAGATCCATATTTTTGCCAATTCCAAAGAAATGTCATCCAAAGGAATGTGAACCTTATCAAAAAATATCAATATTACTAGCAAACAGGATTTTGTTGAAAATGATTCAAAAATGGCAATAGCCAGGCAGGAAATTTGAGCCAGATTCAGAAAGGGACCCAGAATGAGGGATACCATTGCTGATGTCAGATAGTTATTGGCTGAAAGCAGAGAATACAGAAAAATGCTCGGCTGTGTTTTATTGACTATGACTGTGTAGATCATAACAAATTGTGGATGACTTTGTAAAGAATAAGAATCTAAAAACATTAATTGTACTCATGTGGAACTTGTACATAAAGCAAGGAGAAATCATTAGACTTTTCTATCTGTATGCTGAGAAAATAATCCAAGAAGCTGGACTATATGAAGAAGAATATAGCATCAAGATTGGAGGAAGACTCATTAATAGCCTACACTATACAGATGACAGAACCTTGCTTGCTTAAAGTGAAGTGGACTTATAGCATTAACTGATAAAGATCAAAGACTACAACTTTTAGGATGGATTACACTTCAACATAAAGAAAACAAAAATCCTCACAACTGGACCAATAAGCAACATCATGATAAATGAGAAGATATAGATGTTGTCATGGATTTAATTTTACTTTGATCCACAGTCAGCATGCATGGAAGAAGCAGCCAAGAAATGATACCATATATTGCCTTGGGCATATGTGTTGCAAAAGACCTCTAAAATCTTAAAAAAAACAAAGATGTCACTTTGAGGACTAATGTGCACGTGACCCAAGTCATGGCATTTTTAATTGCCTCATATGCACACAGAAGTTGCACAATGAAAGTGGAAGACCAAAGAAGAACAGTAACATTTGAATAATGCTTCAGGCAAAGAATATTTAATATATCACACATTACTATAAGAAACATTCATCTTGTAGGAAGTACAGCCACAATGTTCCTTAGAAGCAATGATGGCTAGACTTCATCTCACTTACTTTGAGCATGTTATCAGGTGCTCAAATAGTTTCTTTTAGAAGGATCAGCACAAAGCTGGTCCCTATGAGGCAGAGGTTAAAGATCTCCCAAATGTCAAACTTTTCCAAACTGCTATACCACTCCATCATCTCTCAAATCAACTTCTCCTCCTCCCCTCAATACTTTCCCTCCCATTGTAAGGTTCTATATTTTGTTGTAGCTTCTCTCAGAACTCACAAACTGTCAAGCAAATGGCTTACACAGTGGTGGAGCCTAACAGGCTGGTAAGTCCCAAATCCATGAGTCAGCCGTATGTCTGGAGGATTCTTCTCACTCACTGGTTGTGGGGGGCGGGCAAAACCAGGTTGCCAGGTGAAATGGGTGGCTGGTGCCTCATGTCCAGGGTGAGATGATGATGAACTAAATGCAGGATCCAGAGCAAGAGAGTGAACTTTGTCAGAATATTCACATGCATACCCTCAAGGTATATGATTTGAGTCACATCATCCAGCAAGGTGGGACTCAGGATACATCCCATTCTAAACAGGCATAACCTATTGCCATCAAGTCAATTCCAATTTATAGTGACCCCTAAGGAGCTCTGGTAGCATAGTGGCTAAGCACTTGACTGCTAACCAAAAGGCTGGCGGTTCAAACCCACCAGCCACTCCTCGGAAGGAAGATGGGACAATCTACTTCCGTAGTGATACTGCCTCGGAAACCCAAGGAGGGGTCGCTATGATTTGGGGCCAACTCGACGGCACATAACAACAACAACAACAAGTGACCCCTATTGGGTTTTCAAGGCTGTAAATCTTTATGGAAGTAGATTGCCTCATCTTGATCCCACAGAGCAGCTGGTAGGTTTGAACCTCCAACCTTCTGGTTAGCAGCCAAATGCCTTACCCACTATAACACCAGAGTTCCTCCTAAACAGGCATAGAAACTAGGATTTATAATACATCACAAAATGGAGGACTGTGGTTACAAGGGCCATAGTAAGCAATTCTCTGCACTGCATTAGGAAGTACCAATCTCTGGAAAAGGACATTATGCATGGTAAAATAGAATGTTAGGTTAAAATATGAAGATTCTCAATGAGACAGGTTGACCCAGTGGCTGCAACAATGGGCTTAAACATACCTACTGTTGTCAGGAAAGTGCAGAACCAGGCAATGTTTCATCCCTATGATCCCTATGAGTTGGAACCAACTCAACAGTACCCAATCACAATAACATGTCAGTAAGTTTAATAACATAAATAAGATATTAAAATTTGTTGAAAGACACAAATCACTGAAAAATGGTAATCAAGCAAAGTTGTATCTTTTCTACACTCAGTGAGGCAGCATCTCCAACAGGTGCTCTTTCAGAATCCAGTATATACCTTCATAATATGATCACAATGAAAGACAGTGATGTGGTGTGTGTGAATGTTAACATTTTTGTTTATTAAACATTTGATTATCCATGTCTTAAGTACTTTGTGGTACCTCACAGCACCTCACAAACCCATGCTAAAGCTCTGAAAAATCAGCACTGAAAATTTTCTGTTGTCTTCCACGGTTAATTTTTGATGAATAAGAGATTAGAGAAAAGAATAGAACATACAAATAGGTCTATGTTAGAAGGAAAAGAACAAAGAATTCACAATTTAAAACTTTCCCACCAAATATAATGTCTTCATTGGTGGATCCTAACTGAAGGTTACACAAATACCAAACATATACAAACCCTTCTGAAAATAGAGGAAAAAAAGATCACTTCCATCCTTCTTTCATGAGGGAAGATTAATCCTGATACCAAATCAGTCAAATATATTTCAAGAAAGAAAACTATACACACTGTTTCAGGGGGTGGGGGGAATGAAAATGCTTAACAAAGTACTAACAATATAAATCCAAGAAAATATAAAAGGATAATAAGAAAAAACATAACAAAGTTTACCCCAGCATACAATGCTAATTAAAAAAAAAAAAAAAAAAAATCACACACCAGTAGAAAAAAGAGCAAAAATCATAGCACAATTGTATCAGATGTGGAAAAGACATTTGATGAAATTGAACATGATTTCATGATCTTAATTAAAACAAAAAACCAAAAACGATCTAAAAACTCTTCACAAACTAGTTATAGAAGAAAAACCTACAGTTAATATAATACTAAAGGTGAAATATTGAACTCCTTCCACTGAAGATCAGGAAAGATTTTTCTCTCATCATTTTTATTTGACATTGTGCTGGAGATCTAGCTAAACAATAGCTAACCAAACAAACAAACAAGGAAACAAATTATTAAATTTCAAAAAAATAAGCAATCAGTAGCAGGTAGTTGATTTCAACTCATGATGACCGCAAATGTATCAAAACAAAGGTGTGCTTCATACAATAAATCAAAAACAAACCAAACCCACTGCCCCCGAATCAGATTCTACTCATAGTGATCCCTCTTTGGGTTTCCAAGGCAGTATCACTACAGAAGTAGGTTGCCCAACCTTCCTTCTGAGGAGTGGCTGGTGAGTTTGAACCTCCAGCCTTCTGGTCAGCAGTCAAATGCCTTAGGCACTGTGCCACCAGAGCTCCTTCATACAGTAAAGAAAGAAGTAAATTGCTTAAGTAGAAAATGCAAAGCATTCTGTTAAAAAAAAAAAAAAAAAAA
>NW_006921936.1:2577275-2578876 GCF_000298275.1 Orycteropus afer afer
ACCTTCCTTCCGAGGAGTGGCTGGTGGGTTTGAACCGCCAGCCTTCTGGTTAGCAGTCAAGTGCCTTAGCCACTATGCTACCAGAGCTCCCTGGATTGGGGTAGGAACACCTTAGTCTTCAAAGAGACATCTTAGCGCTTCAGCACTTTAAGGAAGTCTTTTGCAGCAGATTTGCCCAGTGCAATATGTTATCTGATGTCTTGACTGCTGCTTCCATTGGTGTTGATTGTAGAATCAAGTAATATGAAATTACTGACAATTTCAATCTTTTCTCCATTTATTGTGATGCTGCTTATTGGTTCAGCTGTGAGGATTTTCATTTCCTTTATGTTGAGGTGTAATACATACTGCAGACTACAGTCTTTAATTTTCATTAGTTAATGCTTCAAGTCTTCTTCACTTTCAGTGATCAAAGTTGTATCATGTGCATATCTCAAGTTTTTAATGAATGTTTCTCCAATCTTGATGCCACATTCTTCTTCATATAGTCCATCTTCTCAAAATATTTGCTCAGTGTACAGATTCAATAAGTATGGTGAAAGGATACAACCCTGACACACACCCTTCTTGATTTTAAACCAAGTAGTGTCCCCCCTCCCCCTTTTTTTTTTCAAGTGACAGCCTCCTGGTCTATGTACAGGTTCCTCATGAACACAATTAAGTGTTCTGGAATTCCCATTCTTCTCAATGTTATCCATAATTTATTATGATCCACACAGTCAAATGCTTTTACATAGTAAAATGCAAGTAAAGATCTTTGTGGTAATCTTTGCTTTCAGCCAAGATCCATCTGACATCAATAATGAGACCCCTCATTCCACATCCTCTTCTGAATCCAGCTGGTGTTTCTGGAAGTTCCCTAGCAATTGTTCCCTACAACCATTTTTGAATTCTCTTCAGCAAAATTTTACTTGCATGTAATATTAGTGATATTGTTTGATAATTTCAACATTCTGTTGGATCACCTTTCTTTGGAATGCATACTAACATGGATCTTTTCCATCAGTTTGCTAGATAGCTAGCAGTCTTCCAAATTTCTTGGCCTGGACAAGTGAATAAATGCCTCCAGGATGGCATCTGTTTGTTGAAACATCCTGTGGAGGTTAAGGTTTTGTGTCAATTTACCTGGGCCTGGTTCTGAGTGGCCGGGCAGCTGGATGTAGTTATTCCCTATGGTGAGATTGGTGATCAGCTCCATGGTGGGACCTAGTGAAGCAGCTGAGTAGCTGCCTGTAATAGTTGGAGCTGTGTGTCAACTTGGCTGGACCCCAGTTGTGGGTGGTTGTTCCCATGATGGGATCAGATGACTGAGTTCTGAGTTCTGAGTGGCCGGTCTGCCCAAGGGGAGTTTCCCTAGGGGTGTGGCTTGCTTGCAATGATATTCCAAGGACAATCTGGAAGAACGGCATTCCGAACTACAGACTTCCTTGAGTGAGCGGCTCACCGCTTGCCCTGGAGATCTCGGATTCATCTTTTATTGGAAACAACAACCAATATACTGCATGCCAGCTTGAATCTCTCGGCCCTGCTGTGCTTGCAGGAACCAAGGCAGCTGCAAGCCCCATCTCCTCCAGAGACGGACTTTTCAGCTTGGACTTGTC
>NW_006921936.1:2580956-2600226 GCF_000298275.1 Orycteropus afer afer
GTTTCTCTAGAGAACCCAATCTAACACACTGCCCAAGGGATGTGGTCTACTTCTAGTATACAAGGGGAAGTGTTGAGAAAGGTCTGGAGATTTTTGACATGCTTGGACCTTGCAGATAGATGTGTCTTCATTTAGCAGCCTGCCATGTTTCCTGGCAATCTTTAGACTGTCTCTGGACTTGAACTAGTGGCCTGCCATGTTATTTGGGTACATAAATTATACCTCAATTTTTAAAAACTGTCCAGAGAGGCATAATACTTTGTACTAACATAAAATATATCTCAAAATTGGAAAGCAAAGAAAGAAGTTGTTTAACATTGTAGAGAATGCAAATGGATAGGGTTTATATTGAATCTATGAGATAGAACCTAGTTTTAGATTTTGTGGATTGGAACTATTTTAAAGAAGATTAAGATATGTTAATGTCAAGTGGAAAGACAGAAAATTAGAGGAGATGAAGAAGAAAATAAGAAAATAGCTTTTATTAAGTTCTCACTACATAGCACACTTAGCAATATATGTGTAGTATATGTTGTTGTTGTTGTTACGTGCTGTCGAGTTGGCCCCGACTCATAGCAACCCCTCCTTGGGTTTCTGAGGCAGTATCACTACGGAAGTAGATTGCCCAACCTTCCTTCCGAGGAGTGGCTGGTGTAGTATATATATATTTAAAAAAAAAAAAAAAATACTCACTGCCGTGGAGTCAGGTCCAACTCTTGGTGACCCCTCCTTGGGTTTCTGAGGTGGTATCTGTCCAGAAGTTGATAGCCCAGTCTTCCTTCCGAGGAGTGGCTGGTGGGTTTGAACTGCCAGCTTTCTGGGTAACATTCAAAATAGCATCTTTTAGAGATAAATTATTACTGTTATTTTACAGTTGATAAAAGATGCTCAAAGTGTTAAAAAGTCTAAAGTCATGAAGGTAGAAATATGATCTATAGCATCAAAAAAAAAAAAAAAAATCCCATACTCACTGCCATTGAGTTGATTCCAACTCATAGAAACCCCTCCTTGGGTTTCTGAGATGGTAAATCTTTATGGAAGTAGATTGCCCAGTCTTCCTTCTGAGGAGTAGATGGTGGGTTTGAACTGCCAGCCTTCTGGTGAGCAGTCAAGTGCCTTAGGAACTATGCCACTAGAGCTCCTGATCTAAAGCACAAGCAAGCATAACTGTGGGAGTTGTTTTAATTTATGTTCTGTGGGCTATGAAAAAATTGAATTAAATGTTTGGATTTAATGATTAAGATTTTGATAGAATCTAAATTCCTGGAATATCCTGAAAATCTGGAAGATCTGTCATGCTGGGTCTATGTTTCCATGAAGGAATGCATGCACTGCCGGAGAGTTGGATCTGACTCATAGCGACCCCTCCTTGGGTTTGCAAGGCAGTATCACTACAGAAGTAGATTGCCCCATCTTCCTTCCAAGAAATGGCTGGTGGTTTTAACTGCCAGGCTTCTGGTTAGCAGTCAAATGCCTTAGGCACTACGCTACCAGAGCTGGGGGGTAAACGGAAAGGCATCTGAACTTCAGTAGCAAGGAGATGGGCCTCTTACATAGGATTTAAATAGAGCATGCTGTTTGCTTGGCCTTGAGTATGGATCCCTTGTTTATGACCATATTCATCTGACTGCAGGGCCAAAGAAAATACAGAAAAAGAATGATTTTATGCAGTAAAGGAGGAGCAAAAATCATCTGGAATCCATTGTCTAGTACCTAAAGGATTTGTGTTTACCAAAAAGTAGCAACTAATTACACCAAAAGCAAGACATTAAATAACAGAAAAAAGACTAAAAAGAGAGGCTTGTACAAAAAGGAACCCATTTCATAGTAACTAATGCCCTTTGGATGTGTTCTAACTTGTTGTAGGGATGTTGTTCTAATAATAGAGATGTTGTTGTTGTTGTTGTTATGTGCCGTCGAGTCAGCCCTGACTCATAGCGACCCCTCCTTGGGTTTCCGAGGCAGTATCACTACGGAAGTAGGATTGCCCAACCTTCCTTCCGAGGAGTGGCTGGTGGGTTTAAACCGCCAGCCTTCTGGTTAGCAGTCAAGTGCCTTAGTCACTATGCTACCAGAGCTCCCAATAATAGAGATAGAGAGAATAAATTAATTTCCTAAAATACATCAATTATTGTTGGAGAAGACCTTCCCCTGGGAAAATAAGTGAGTTCAGACGATGAGTGGTCAGGACCAAGGTGATTAGGAAGTGGAAGGTGGAGAAAATTTGTACAATTTCTGGGCTTGTGTTTCTTTCTCTATAAAATGAAGGAGTAAGACTAGATGTTCCAAACAGCCTTTATAGTTCTAATGTTCTTAGGCTTAATAATTTAGAACTTCACTAAAATATGGTTTAGTAGCCCAGGTCTTCTCTGATCTATACATACTGATGCCTCCACCTAGAGTACAAAGTGAGAAATGTTCTCCTTCCCAGGTCAGTTGCTACTACTTTACTTGGGCTTTAGGCTCTCTTTGTCATCATTTCTTCTTTCTATACTTCTCTTTTGCCTGAATAAAAACAATTAAATGCATGCAGCAGCAATTTAGAGTCTACATAGTACTTATAATAAGAAGAAAGACTCTCGGGTAAAGAGTGCCTATATATATATATATATATATTTTAATATGTGTAGCACATCTCCAAGCCAGGGACTTGGAGGCTGCCTCTCACTTGGGCAGTGGCTGTATATTAAGGCAAGGGCCTGAGATAGGCAGGCCGGGAACTTGGAGGCTGCTTCTAACTTGGGGTGGCTCTGTATTATGGCAGCGGCCTGAGGTAGGCATGCCCAAGAGTTGGAAACTGATTTACACTTGGGTGTGGCTCTCTATTAAGGCAAGGTCCAGAGGTTGGTGGACCCAGATCTGGGAGCTTCTTTTTGCTTGGGGTGGCTCTATATTAAGTCAAGGGCCTGAGGGCAGGCTGGGGTTTTGGAGGCTACTTTTCACTTGTTGTAGCTCTATATTGAGGCAGGGGCCAGAGGTAGGTGGGTCCAGGACTTGAAGGCTGCTTTTTACTAGGGTGTGCATCTATATTAAGGCTAGGGACTGGGGTAGACAAGCCTGAGGCTCAGAGGCTGCTTTTTGCTTGGATGTAGCTCTATATTAAGATGGAGTCTGAGGTAGGAAGGTGCAGAGGGGTTAGGAATAACTAAGGGAGATGAACTTGTCTGTCATTTTGTTGTCCTGTGGTGGTTTATGTGTTGCTGTGAGGCTGGTGGCTGTGCCACCGTGTTGCAAAATGCCAACAGGGTTACTTATGGTGGAGAGATTTCAGCAAGGCTTCTGGGCTTAGACAGACTTAGAAGAAAGAAGAGGCCTTCCACTTCTCAAGGAATTGGCTGGTGAAAACCTTATGAATAGCAGTGAAACACTGTCTGATATATTACTGGAAAACTTTATGAACAGCCCTGAAACATTGTCTGGAAGATTAGCCCATCAGGTTGGAAGGCATTCAAAATTTGACTGGGAAGAGCTGACTCTTCAGAGTACAGACTCCTCAGAGTAACAATAAGGATAAAGTAAACCTTTTGAGACCTCCATTTCCTAATGTGGCAGGACTTCAAATGAGCAGAAACAGATGCAAATGTCCATTAATAATTGGAACATGGAATGTATGAATATGAATCTAGGAAAATTGGAAGTTGTCAAAAATGAAATGGAATGCATAAAGATTGATATCCTAGGCATTAGTGAGCTGAAATGGACCAGTTTTGGACATTTTGAATCAGACAACCATATGATCTACTATGCCCAGAATGACAAATTGAAGAGGAATGGTGTGGAAATCATTGTCACAAAGAGTATTTCAAGATCTGCCCTGAAGTACAACACTGTCAGTGATAGGATAATATCCATACGCCTACAAGTAAGCACAGTTAATACTACTATTAGCCAAATTTATGCACTAAACACCATAGCCAAAGAAGAGGATATTAAAGATTTCTACCAACTTCTGCAGTCTGAAATTGATTGAACATGCAATCAAGATGTGTTGATTATCACTGGTGACTACAATAGAAAAGTTGTAAACAAAGAAGAGTTACCAGTAGTTGGAAAATAAGGCCTTGGAAATAGAAATAATGCTGGAGATCACATGATAGAGTTTTGCAAGACCAATGACTTATTCATTGCAAATAGCTTTTTTCAATAACATAAGCAATGACTATACGCATGGACTTCACAAGATGGTATGCACAGGAATCAGATTGACTACATCTGTGAAAAGAGATTATGGGAAAGCTCAACATCTTCAGTCAAAACAAAACCAGGAGCTGACTGTGGAATAGACCATCAACTGTGCATATGCAAGTTGAAGTTGAAGTTGAAGACAATTAAAACAAGTCCATGAGAGCCAAAATATGGCCTTTAATATAACCCTTCTGAATTGAGAGACGATTTAAAGAATAGATTTGATGCATTGAACACTAATGACCAAAAACCAGAATAATTATAGGATGACATCAAGAGCATCATCCATGAAGAAAGCAAGAGGTCATTTAAGAGACAAGAAAGGAAGAAAAGACCAAAATGGATGTCAGAAGAGACTGAAACTTGCCCTAAAACAGAGAATAACTAAAGCAAATTGAAGAAATGACAAGATAAAAGAGCTGAACAGAAGGTTTCAAAGAGCACCTCAAGCAGACAAAGCCAGTTACTATAATGAAATGTTTAAAGAGCTGGAGTTACAGAACCAAAAGGGAAGAACATGGTTGGCATTTCTCAAGCTGAAAGAACTGAGGAAAAAATTAATCCTCCAGTTGCAATATTGAAAGATTCTATGGGCAAAATATTGAATGATGCAGGAAGCATCAAAAGAGGATGCGAGGAATACATGGAGTCACTGTACCAAAAATAATTGGTTGATCTTCATCCATTTCAGGAGGTGGCATATGATCAAGAACCAATGGCATTGAAGAAAGTAGCCAAAGCTGCACCAAATTAATTGGTGAAGAGCAAGGCTCCAGGAATTGACGGAATACCCATTGATATGTATCAACAAAACGATGCCCCACTAGAGGCACTCACTTGATTATGACAAGAGATTTGGAAGACAGTTACCTGGCCAACTGACTGGAGAAATCCATATTTGTACCCATTCCAAAGAAAGGTGATCCCACATAATGTAGAAATTATCAAACAATATCATTAATATCACATGCAAGTAAAATCTTACTGAAGATAATTCAAAAATGGTTGCAATGGTATATTGACAGAGAGCTTCCAGAAATGCAAACTGGATTCAGAAGAAAGCGTGGCACTAGGGATATCATAGCTGATGTCAGATGTATCTTAGCTCAAAGCAAAGAATACCAGAGAGATGTTTACTTATGTTTCATTGGCTGTGCAAAAGCATTTGATTGCGTGGAACATAGCAAATTGTGGATAACAATTCCAGAACACTTGATTATACTCATGAAGAACCTGTACATAGAGCAGGAGGCTGTCATTCAAACAGAACAAGGCAACACTGCATGGTTCAAAATCAAGAAATGAGTGTGTCAAGATTGTATCCTTTCACCATATTTATTCAAATTGTATGCTGAGCCAATAATCTGAGACACTAGCTTATATGAAGAAGAACATGGCATCAGGATTAGAAGAAGACTCATTAACTACCTGTGATATGCAGATGACACAATTTTGCTTGCTGAAAATGAGGATGACTTGAAGCACTTACTGAAGAAGATTAAAGACTACAGTCTGCAGTGTGGATTACACCTCACTATAAAGAAAACAAAAATTCTCACAACTGGTCCAATATACAGTTTCACAGTGGATGGAGAAAAGATTGAAGTTGTCAAAGACTTCAAATTACTTGCTTCTACAATCAATGCCAATGGAATCAGCAGTCAAGACAACAGACGATAGATTGTGTTGGGCAAATCTGCTCTGCAAAAGTCCTCTTTCAAGTGATAAGGAGCAAGGATGTCTCCTTGAAGACTTAGGTGCACCTGACCCAAAGCATAGTATTTTCAATCACCTCTTATGCATGTGAGAGCCGGACAATGAATAAGGAAGACGAAAGAAGAGTTGATGCTTTTGAGTTTTGATATTGGAGAAGAATGCTAAGAGTACCATGGTCTGTTAAAAGGACAAACAAATCAGTCCTGAGGGAAGTGCAGCCAGAATGTTCTTTGGAAGTGAGAATGGCCAGACTTTGTCTCACCTACTTTGCTCTTGTTGTCAGAAGGAACCATTCCCTGGAGAAGGATATCATGCTTGGTAAAATGGAGGGTCTATGAAGTAGAGGAAGGCCCTCAATGAGATGGATAGACACAGTGGTTGCAACGATGGGCTCAGGTTTAGCGAAGATCGCAAGGCTGGCACAGGACCAAGCAGTGTTTCGTTCTGCTGTGCATAGTGTCGCTATGAGTCGGAGATGACTGGCAACACCTAACAACAACAACAACAACAACACATCTGAGCCTGAAAAAAAGAAAACAAAACAAAACAAAAAAAAACTATTAAAGTGATGAATTAGCAACCATTTAAAACAGAATAAGATCAAATTTTTTAAACTTATTGTATTTTTAGTTTAAAAGTATTAGCTTGTCCTTTTCTTGGCATAATATTTTCTACCGTATCTTAACAGAAAATTCTATTTGATTTGTAATTTGGGTTTACTATTATTATTACAAAGATTCGCTGTTACTTTAGAAATAAAAGCATTGTTCAGTCCTATCTAAGCTCTACTTAATAGGTACCTTTATCCTTATTTAATTATCTTAGGCTCATTTTTATTTTTATCTATACAATAGAACTAATATCATCCTGTGAAACCTGCTTTGCAGTATGCTAAGGAACTGTCATAGAGAGTTAATTTCCTGTTTAATCTTTAGATTTCTTTTAAATAAAACATTTGCTTTTGAGAGGAATCTGACTGGTGGTGACCTCACGTGTGTCAGAGTACAACTGTGTTCTACAGGGATTTCAAGGGCTAATTGCTCAGAAGTGGAGTGCCAGAGCCTTGTGGGCGGACTCCAACCTCCAACCTTTCACTCAGTAGCCAAGCATGTTAACAGTTTGCTCCACCAAGGCACTTCAGATTTCTCTTAGGCATATGATACTGGTTAGCAAGCTGTTTTTAGACATGGGGTGAGATAATGTTCACTTCGGTCCTCTACTTCTGAAAACTTGTTATCTGTTCTTTCAGCACAAATTGACTTCAATTAGGAGGTACCAACATACACCTTTAGTACCATCATATATACCTGCTTTTCCTAAATGATGACTTACAAAATGTCAATTGAAATTAAAATAATATTCAAGAGTCTCTGAAGGGAAGCTTATTTTCATACTATTCCATTTTGTTAGAACTCTCTCCAAAAGAGATTTACTTCCTAGATAGTTTTGAAGTATATGACTGATTTAAAATCAGTCAGCTATTAACACAAAAATACTGCATACTAAACTGTCCCAAACTCCAGTTACTTAAAATAAACCATTTATTCCTTATTATATGTCTATTCACTTTGAGTTAACCAGGGTGATGCTACTTTAATCTCAGCAATGTTTGCTTTACACAGCAGGTGTGCAAGCTGAAACAGCTCTGCTCTACATGACTCTTCATTATGGGACCATCCAGGATAACATTTTTTCATGGCAATGGCAGAAGAGTAAAAGGGTAAACCCCGTGCTGCAACCCTATTCAATTGACAAAAGCAAGTCACATGGCCAAAATCAACATAAAAAAAGTGAAGACGTACATCCCGCCTACTCTGGCAGGGGGAGAGCAGGGAAAGTGGAGAGAGAATTTGCTGAATGATCACAGTGGTCATGGAAGATAGCTCAGAAAAAGCCTGCCATGTTTGAAGAAAGGCCACAAGGACAATGTGATTGAAATATAGGCACCAAAGGGGGGAATAGCAGATATGATGATAGGTCACTTGGTAGAGGCCTATTTAGGACATTAGAGGCCACAGTAAGGGCTATGATCTACATATAATAGGAAACTTACAGGATTTTAAGCAGAGAGTGCAAGAATAGATTTACATTATTTTGTTTGTTTGTTTGTTTGTATTGAAAAACAACACAAAAAGCTACTCTGTGTTGTGAAATGGATCAAGAATCTTGGCAGGGAAACTATTTGAGTGGCTATTACTAGAGTTCAGTAGAGAGAGGATGGTGGCTTACACCTGGGTGGTGGTTGTGGTATAAGAAAAAATGGTTGGATTTTGAGTGTATTTTGGTTGCAGATCTGTATTTCAAGGGATTTTTGATAGCTTGTAATCGGTGAGGTGAGAGAAAAATAATTGCAAATGGCTCCTAATTTTGTGATCTGTGTAACTCAGTGAATGGTAACTCCAAAACAAAAAGGGAGAATAGTACAGGAGGCAACTATATTTAGAAAGGCATTTGGAGGAATCAAAAGTTTTATTTTAGACAGTAAGTTTGGCTATTGATCTTCCTAGTAGAGCAGCTGAGCATGTGATTGGATACATAAGTTTTGTGAGAGATGCAAATTGGGAGGTATTTAGGAATAGATAGTATTCAAAGCCATGAACTCATCAGGATCACTAGGAAAAAGTATAAATTGGGGAAAAAAAAGAATAAGGCCAAAAAATATGGATAATATAAACCATTTTGTTCTGAATTCAACCTCTAATATTCCAATATTTAAGAAAAAAAAAAAAAAAATGAAAAATGTCCCTGGTAAATGAATTTGCTCCTGGTAAATGACAGCTTCAGTACACGTGTTTTTGATGTTGCATATTCTAGGGGCATTTTCTTAGACTTTGTGACAGATTAAAAGAAGAGAGGAAATCTTCTTTTCAATAAAAACTTACTTCCTATTCCAGATAACTACACAGGCAGTTTCTGGGTTTGGAATTTCCACTCAACAGACAACTAACTCCAACTTGTCCTTTAATATTATGTAAATTTGCCCTCACTTTGAAATGATTGAACCAACCCCAACTTACAAGGAATTCTTCACCACAATGGCCTTCACTTGCTGCACATACACCTTTTAAATCATTGAAAAGGCTTCTAGCTTTTTCTTGCACTAAGGCTAAATAAATAAGAACAATATATATGTATTCCAATTTACCTACACATTCTTAAAGACACATTTAGAGAAAGAACTTGTTTGGAACCTGGAGAATGCTTGTACTCTGAATTGTAAAACTAGGGGCAAATAAGAAGAAAATTTTTGGAAACATTTTTCCCTCCTTTCTGTAAGGAGCTCTGGTGGTGTAGTGCCTAAGGCATTTGACTGCTAACCAGAAGGTTAGGGGTTCAAATCCACTAACCACTTTGTGGAAGGAAGACTGGGCAATCTACTTCCGTAAAGATTTACCAACTCAGGAAACCAAAGAGGGTCACTATGAGTCAGAATCAACTCAATGGCAGTGAGGTCTTTTTGAGTTTTAAGGCTTTCATTTTGGTCTTTTTCGAATAATAACGAGGTTTGTAAGGGCAGTTATCTGAGTATTGCACATAGTGGGTAGTAATTTTGTGGCTATCTCAATATTAGATATGATAAAAAAAAAAAGACTAAGTGAGGTCAGTGATAACTGCCATTTAAGGTACCCTTAGTTAAATAAAACTCATAAAAGTATAAGCCTCAGGAAAAGCATGGGTTGTAATTACAGTTTAAATGGTAAAGCATGTAATGATTACGGAAACCCATCACCAATTTTTTCAAGTTAATTACTTACATAATTGCAAGACTGGAGACAGGGAGAGCAAAAAGGAAATGAGCTGGGAGTTTGGAGAGCTTGTAAGGGATGCTTGGATACCCATAGATTAGGAAATAGAGCATTTAAGTTTCATTTAACTAAATCTCCAAGGTCTGGATTATATGCATTTGTGTGTGACAGACCGTTTATGTGGGTGTGTACATGCGTATATCTATCTATATGTCTGTAAAATGGACTTTAATTGAACACAAAAATCAATTGAGCTCATAAAGAGATTGACAACATTGTTTATTCAGATGAATCAGAGTTATAGTTTCAAACCAGAGATTCATTTACAGGAATGGAGTAAATCCACAATGTAGTCTAATCACTCAGCTGTAGAATGCACATGAGTTCAGAGTGTTCTTCTTAAATGATTTTTTTAAGGTTGACTGTCCCAGTTAGGGAGGAAAACAATGACTGAGTAAAGGCTGAGAAAACTGGCATAATTTAAATTGAGACACATAACTGAAAGGAACACTGAAAATGAAAAAAAAGGAAAGAATATAAGTCAGAAATTGAAAATAATTAGTATTTCAATTCACTTTAAAAAACATGAGTTAAACATCTATGAGTATAAGCCTTAAAGCAACAGACAATAGAATGAGAAGTGAGAGTCTTTTCCTTCTAGCAGTTTATAGTTTACCATAAATAGAACAAAGTATTGATGGGTGCTTGTTAGAAATTGAGAAAAGCAGAAGTAGATGGGGCTACTTTCAGGGTTCAGTCTTGGAAAGGTTCATGTTGCTTAGGTCCTAAAATAGACAGTGTTTATAAAAGGAGAGATGGTATCAGAAAAGAAAAACTGAGAACTCAAGAGGAAGATAGAAGACAGATTCTAGTAGAAACACCATACGCCAAATTTTAGCTGTTAAGGTATAAAATGGTTTGAGAGCCTCCCCCGCCTCAAAACAAAACAAACAAACAAAAAAACTACCCAAACTCACTGCCATGGAGTCAACTGGACTTGTAGAGACCCCTCCTTGGGTTTCCAAGGAAGTATCTCTACAGAAGTAGATTGCCCAGTCTTCCTTCTGAGGAGTGGCTAGTGGATTTGAACCTCCAACTTTCTGGTTAGCAGTCAAATGCCTTAGCCACTATACCACCAGAGTTTCTGAGGGGTTGTTAATGAGGTGATGAAATCCATGGAGGTTCAGGAAGAAATAACATGAAACTGAAGAAACTGTCTGCATTTTTTTTCCTGAACTTCTTTATCTCCAAATTAAGTAAGTTTCTAGACTTCTCTCTCAACGACAATTCTTCAGACTGTTAGTTATTTTATTATGTTAGTTAGTTTATTTATATTAACTCACTGTTAAGTTATTTTGAATAATTACCTAGTAAAGGTCTAACTTAAGCCATAGTAGAAGCTCAGAAGTCTGTGTACTGTAGAGATGTCACAATCAACATATACCTAGATCAGGAAAACACACTTAAAATACACAGCTCCAGATGACCTTAAGGTGGAAGATCAACACATGGAGTTTATCAAAGTCTCTTCATTAGTTATTTTGAGAGCTAGGTAAAAGAAAGAATTCATGATAACAATCACATAGAATAAAAATAGTAGATCAATCTTCTCAGAAAAGTGCAAAAATTCTGTCATTAAAGACATTATTTGGGTTTTGCTAAAATCCTTTTTAGGAGTGAGTATCCACATAGCCTCCTCCTTCTTAAAACAAATTATTTAATTGACTTTTCTGTAGCATGAAGGTATGGTGCTAAAAAGGAAAGGAGTGAAAGATGAAAAACAATACCAATTAGCAGTCAGATAAAATTTATCTATATCATACTTTTACCAAGGACAAACATTATACTCTCCCTCATTGCCTTCCCAAGAAAAATAAAGATGTATAATCTATTTTATTTTTAATCATTTGCCATTAGTTAAAACACTTTCTTTTAATTATTTCTGATTTTTCATATATTTAAAACAGTTCTCATGTTAACAACTGATAGTCAAGTGATATGCTTAAAATGGATTACCATTACCCACTCTCACCCCGTTTATTTTCAAGTTACCAGTGACTAGGGATATATTTTCTCAATATGCTTCTGAACCTCTTGTACTGAAGAAATAGCCACTTGAGGAAAAGAGGAAACATACTTTCTTTTTATAATTAGACATCACACACACACATACATATACACACACACACTCTCTACATACATATATACACACACACAAACACATATTCTTTGTGTTTTCTGTACAATAGCAGAGAAAACAATTTAAATATCATAATAAAAACAATATATAATTTCTTAATTTCTTCATTAATGTGATTTTAAAAGATTTATTCACAAACATGCTCTGGTCGGTGAAAACAGGCTTCATTCTCAAAATTCTAACGTGATCAGTTAAGTACAAATAAAGAGACTTTTTAAATGTTCCTTGTGCCCCCTAATGGTAGGAAAGAAAAACCTGTTACTTGTATAAATTTCACATTTCTTTGCCAATTAATCACTTGCCCCAGGTGAGTAGTGTTCAGTGTTGTGTTTTCTGCAAGTTCACAAAGAAATTGAAAGTAATAAAAATATTAGCTATTGTTAAATTTCTGAACATTATATGAATGACTCTTTGCTATTGAAATAATTATTAAGTTTGGAATTAACCCCTTTTTGTAAATTTAAGGTAAAAATAGGTTAATCTCATATATATACATGTTGTCGTTGTTATGTGCCATCGAGTTGGCCCTGACTCATAGCGACCCCTCCTTAGGTTTGTGAGGCAGTATCACTACGGAAGTCAATTGCCCCATTTTCCTTCCAAGGAGTGGCGGGTGGGTTTGAACTGCCAGCCTTCTGGTTAGCAATCAAGTGCGTGCCTTAGGCACTATGCTACCAGAGCTCCCATATACACGTGTACACACACACACACACACACACACACATATATATTCATAATTATATATACATGTATATACCGTATAATGTAAAACACCTTTGTAGACATAAATCCAGATTGCTTTCTCAATTCTTACTACATGATTAATTTATGTGAAAATTTACGTGAGCTCTGGTAGCATAGTGTCTAAAGCACTTGACTGCTAACCAGAAGGCTAGCGGTTCAAACCCACCAGCCACTCCTCGGAAGGAAGATGGGGCAATCTACTTCCGTAGTGACACTGCCTCGGAAACCCAAGGAGGGGTCGCTATGAGTCGGGTTCCACTCGCCGGCACATAACAACAACAACAACAGATACTTTTACTTTCAGATATTCACATTCCTAGTAGCATCCTCTTTTAAGATCACTCCATATATTATGAAATACCTAATCCAATAAGAAAGCTTCACTCCAAAGTCATTTGAGCAATTTTCTTCCAAGAACTGAGAAATGGAATGAGTGTCATTGTAAAACTCATGAAATACATGAAGATACTATCTTAGAAAAATGTGGATAATTTAGGATTTTCTGTTCTGGAAGTACAATATTTTAATGGTAAGAAGAGGTCTATAGTAGGAAAAGAAAATCGGTGCAATGGTGACCATTGAGAGGGAGATTATATGAAGAGTTGACTATAGCAATAGCAATGAATCAAAAGGAACATAGTAAGGCAGACTGAAAAAAAAGAAAAGGATTAAAAAACAGCACTCATTAGCACCACAACACACATTTCCATCTGCTACAACATAAATAATTTATTGCTGAATTCTATATACTTGAAATTGTTTTCTAAGCCATTCAACCAAAAGTTAGCATACAAAATTCAGCCATGCACTTAAAGTTACTTCAAATAAATCCTTTTAATTTTCTGAGGAGAAAAAAAAAAAATATCTTTTCTTTTTCTTAGAGCTACTTGTTTTCTTTTTATTGATTTCCTTTCTTTCTCTGGATATTTTCTCTTACTCCCTGCATTATAAGCAATTTTCTATCTTCTACTTTTACTTTTCTCTTGTATTATCTAAAACAGATAGAAATTATTAGTACGTTATTCTCCAAATCAAAAATTATTTGCCCATAAGTTTGGGTTATCAGAAAAGCACCTTAACTATGGAAACTCTTTCAAACCTATAGAAACACTAATTTCACACATTTGTCCTAGAGATTTTGCTTACGTATTAGAGATAGAAAGATATAACTTCACAAAATCAAAATGAAAACTTTTTGGAAAGGAGGAATGATAAGAAAATAGGGGAAGAATGGTACTGACAGTTCTTTTTCAGCATCCTCTATAGGGAAGTGCTTTTCAATGACTCCTTTGCGTCAGAAATCTGAAGCAGCAGCAGCAGTAATTAGGGAAGATTGTCTCTTTTACTCAAGGTTCAGACTTGAGGGAGGATAAGGGAGGTGGGGAGGAGTGGGAAGGGGAGGGAGGACACATCCTGAAGAGATAATCCCTGAACACTCATGACATCATCCTCCTGCTTATATATTTAGGGGATGGCCAGAGCATCTCTCATAGTTCAGTCAAACTCAAAGTCAGCTGAAGGCAAGAGAACGCCTCAGAGACAGCCTCACTTCAGTGTGTCTCTGACATTTATGGACTTGGTTTGCTAGACGGGGGAAGAAGATGATGGCAGGAATGAAAATCCAGCTGGTGAGCATGTTACTGCTGGCTTTCAGCTCTTGGAGTCTGTGCTCAGGTAAGTCTAGCTGCATTTCACAACTCTCTGAACTGATTTATTTGCCTTTCTCTGAGTATATTGTTACCTATGCTAATGAATGCAGGGAGAAGAGCTTCTCCCTTATTCTAGGTATGCTTTTTACTAATAAAAATGAATTAGTTCCTTTCTTGTCTTTATGAATACACTAGCTGGAAGATTTATTTACCCTTTTCAAGTCTGCAAAGAAAACAGAAGGATTTCAATGAAAACTTTCAGGTCTTGCTTTGGAATGTAACCACTGTGGGGAGGGGGACACAAACTTAATTAGACTGTCCATTATCTAATCGGAAGTATAGAAGCAGTGCCTGTCAAACTAAACACAGACTCGTCATTTAAACCTACTCCATTCAAAATGATTTATATTTAGTCACTCTCTCAGGAAGTGGTGGCTTCTCTCTCTGTCACTCTTAGAATTGTGCCCAAATATGTTTCAATTTTTTGTGCTGAATAAAGTGAAAAATATGTTTAATGAATAAATGAATAAATAATTACTTACAGAAAATCATATGTAGAAAAATACCCTACTGCTTTCTCAGACTACATTTTAATATGGTCTATAGGATAAATTGATGTGCTGACAATTTAGTACTCATTCATTTTTGCTTGTCATTTAAGTTACGAAAAACTATAAGGAGACAATTAGTGTTCTTACATTATAAGAAATTATTTGACTTTGGAGTATTTTTCATGTGATAATTAAGGAGAAGTTTTATATTGCTAAGTATCAATAACTCACCTTAAAAATCAGATTTAAATCTAAAAGAGTAACTAACATAGAATATAATGATGGAAATGTGCTCCAACTAATGGTTGCAAAATAATTGAATGATTTCATACTTCAAAATGAAAAAAATACTCTTTTGGGAATAAGTGCAGTAAAAATCATTTACCCTGTTTTTTAAACCTCATAAATAAGCCATACTGAAAAATTTTCATGTTTTCATTTTTAAAGTTAGAATTTAAAATTTTATTAAACTTATGAAATGAAATATAGTGAGATTATGTGACTTATGCTAAAGTTTTTAATTTATCTTAATAATTAGAAAAGAACTTTATAATCTGAATTTTGTCATTTTTTTGTATATAAATACCAACTTGTCTATACTTATGGTATCAACTACTTATATGAGACCATCAAAGTATGAGAGAAGGCCTAAACACTTTCTTTAGTAACTCTTGAAACCACCTGATATCTTATGTCAAAATATATGGGAATTTCAATATACACTGCTGATAATTGACTATATAGAGTCTTCATGCCTTTTAAAAAGCCTATTAGGTTTATAACAAAAAGGGGGGAAAGATTGCTGGCATACTTTTGCTCCTAGAGACAGTTTTACAAATGATTTCTCCAAGTATCATATTTCTTTTTAATAAGAATGTATAGTTAAGGAAAATAGAATCATGTTTACTTCTGCATTTATATAGATCAGTGAGTGTAAATGAAGCTATTATAGTGTTCTCTATTTTTATTTGCATTACCTGATTTTCTAAATTTGTCTTCTCTGTAAAATATCCATTAGCAAAAATTGGAGGGGATATTCTAAACAATTCAGAAATCCATTTCCAATACTATTGTGCATGTGTTAATGGCAACTTCAGCTCTGCTTTCAATAATTTCCTTACTTGCCTGTCATGAAATTGCAGTTAAGTGTACATAATTCCAAATTTTTGTTTAAAATGGAAAAGCAATTCTGTCAAAGCGAGATTTGTAAAACAGCATCTCTAGTTAAATAAATTCTGGTATTATTCTCAAATTATCAGTGAGCAATTCCTTTTTTTTCCCCCCCTTCTTGATAAGAAGGCCTCTTGTATGCAACATTTCATTGTTTCTTTAGAAATAACATCATATACATTTTTATATATGTAAGATATGGTAAAAATAAACTACCTTAGCATACTTGATGAAAGTTCTATTGTAAAATACAAACTTTTTTTTAAAAAAAATTGTTTTGTTTCCAACTGAAATTCAGAGATTTAACTTCAAATCATGAATAGATTTCTTGGAAAATGACCATGTGATTATTTTCTTAGAAACACTTCTAGCTGCCGATTAGCCTAAAACAAAACAATTATTATAATTTTCTGAAATTATTTAAGGAGAAAAATTCGTAGGAAAGATAATAAGCCTCTAAGAACTTATTTTTTGATTAATTTAAAAACTATAGGTTACAATATGATATATGATTCTATAGTAAACATGTGGTTTTGATTTTATTCAGATTCAGAAGAGGAAATGAAAGCGCTAGAAGCAGATTTATTGACCAATATGCATCCATCAAAGGTAAGTTTTTCTTTGTTTTAACCAAGGGTTGAAGAATATATGAACTTTCATTATAAACATGATACCCTTTTCCTATAGTAATAACTTCTGGTCAAGACTGAAAAATTCATTGGGAGGCATTTCCTTTTTTGGCAACTTTTCCTGGAGTTCAAAGGAGTTAAGGGTGTTGATGTGACAGAGCAAGAAACTAAAATGACTATCACTCAGCATATTACTACTTTAATTAAAAAGTTACATATTATTCATGTCAACGTGTATGTGTATTTAAAGGAAACTTGTTTTCATCCTTATTATGTCATGTATGATGAAAGGTATATTGGCTTCAAATTAAATGCACAAATAAAGCTACCTGACTTTTCTGCTTTATTATTATTATTATTATTATATTGGGGAAAATAAAATGGGGTTCTTAAATTAAAAATGAAAGTACATGTCAACCCAGGAAGGAAATGTAGAGAGTAAAGAGTAATAGTTTGGCAAACAGAAGCCTTGAGATCTAATCCTGTAACCATGATTTATAAATTATGTAATGTTGAGCATGTGGGTTAGTTAACATGGCTTACACTTGCTTCCTTATATTTAAATGTGGGGTTGAAGTTCATGATCTCCTAGACATTTATAGTTCTATAACATGATTTAGAGTTATTAAACTTTTTTTTTTTTTTATATACCTAGATTAAATACTCTCTGCAACAGAATTTCTACCTGTACTTGCTCATGGTTTTTGCTGAACCAAATAAAACTCTGCGTCCTGGGCTCTATTGCTTTGTCTTTGGTTTTGAAAACAAGTTTTCTAGGTCTCAATCTGTATGTAGAAACAAATTCATTCAGAGTATTTGTGATTATTAGGTTGCCAGAAAATACTGATATACCCAGCGTGACTCAATCCATGTGCATCTAAATATAGGGCCAGGTGCAAGTTCCCAATCAAAAGATGTTTCTTAAAGAAAAAGAATTTTAAAGTGAGATAGTAACCTGGTGGGGTTACAGTTATAATACTGCTGTTCTATGACTAAAGACCCAGCAGATATTCTGGTAATAAATAAATGTGCCTGATTTCTGAAGCAATATGCCAACCGAATTTCTGTCTCCTCTAATTTCTCTTCCCTAATTCGACAAATATGTTTTAGGTACAGTGATCTCTAGTATATATGTAGAATTATGTTTGATAATGAATGCAAAGAAAAAAAATAACCTTGTTGTGTGTGTGTTTGAGTGTGTGTCCATTATTGCCTCAAAGCTAAAAGGATGTGCTTTCTACTATGGTCCTTAAAATATATTTTGGGAAAATATAAGCATATATATATTTTTCAGGGAGCTCTGGTAGCATAGTGGCTAAGACACTTGCCTGCTAACCTGACGGCTGGCGGTTCAAACCCACCAGCTACTCCTTGGAAGGAAGGTTGGGCAATCCTACTTCCATAGTGATACTGCCTTGGAAACCCAAGGAGGGGTCGTCGGGTTTGACTTGACGGCACATAACAACAACAACAACATATATTTTTTATAATCCAGCTTTCAAACATTTGGTCAGATTAAAACCCCATATTACCATAATTTGATTATATGGTTTCATATAAAACCCACTGCCTTTGAGTCAAATCCAACACCTAGCGATCCCTATAGGGTTTCCAAGGTTATAAATCTTTCCGGAAGCAGACTGTCTCATCCTTCTGTGGAGCAGGGAGTAGATCCAAACCACCGATCTTTTGGTTAGCAGACTAATGTCTTAACCACAGCACCACCAGAGCTCCATTGGTTTCATATAAAGAGTAATCATTTAATTTAGTGATTAATAATTTATGACCAAATATATTTAATCTTATGATGACAGATCTTTTGCTGAGCACTATAATCACTGCACCTTATAAATAGGAAGAAAATTGGGAAGCAAATAGTCTGTGTTAGAAAATGAGGTAGGCTAGAAAGCCTTGGTGTCTTGGTGTAGATTTTATATCTATAATTCCAAGCATACATTGGGCACATAAAAGTCTTGAATGATCTTCAAAGTGAATACATAGCAGTAGAGTTGTGATTACTTTCCTGGCCAGAATTTAGCAAGGGAAAAGTGATTCCAGTGTATAGTGTGGGTTAATGTATCTCTTAAGAAAAATACATAGCAAAAAGATAGGCATGATGAAACTTTTTCATTCAGGTATAAGATATATCTATAAAACAGATCATAGAGAAATATTTGAATATCAAATATTATGCCTCATATAATTATGCCTTTTAGTTGAAATAAGTAAACTATATTCTATGATGAATACAGACCCCAAAGTTTAATTATTTCAATTTTCCTGTTAGGATGGGAAAAAAAGTTCATTCCTTATTTTTCACAAAATTGCTTTTATTTTTCCAATTATTATGTGTATAGTTATATGAAAATGAAAATTCTAGGCTTATTACCATTTTAACCAAATTGCTACATTTAAAAATTCAATAAACACAGTATTAGGTCTTGGTGTGAACTTTGTTGTTGTTATGTGCCGTCGAGTTGGACCCGACTCATAGCGACCCCTCCTTGGGTTTCCCAGGCACTATCACTACGGAAGTAGATTGCCCCATCTTCCTTCCGAGGAGTGGCTGGTGGGTTTGAACCCCCAGCCTTCTGGTTAGCAGTCAAGTGCCTTAGGCACTATGCTACCAGAGCTCCCTGGTGTGAACTTAAGGCCTATTATTTAAAAGTTTCAGTTTTTA
>NW_006921936.1:2603101-2613438 GCF_000298275.1 Orycteropus afer afer
ATTTTTAAATTTTTTAAGCCACACTTTCAGTGAACTGAATGCGGATGTAATGAAGGTAATGCATTCAGGAGAGAACTATAAAAGAGCCAAGAATATAGGTGCAGGTACTGGAGAACGGAATGTGAAAAGGGAGAAATTTGAAATCCAACTCAACTCTGACTCATAGTCCTCTAGTCAATTCCGACTCATAATGACCTAAAGGACAGAGTAGAACTGCCCCTTAGGGTTTCCATGGTTATAATCTTTATGGAAGCAGATTGTCACATCTTTCTCTTCAGAAGTAGCAGGTGAGTTTGAACTTCAAATCTTTCAGTTAGCAGCTGATCACTTAACTGCTGTGCCACCAGCGCTCTGAAGTCCAACTACATGGATTTAATGTAGGCTTTGCTATTTATTACCTCTGTATCCTTGAGAATTCACTCAGTTTCTAAGCCAAATATTCTGTATCTGTAAAATGGAAAGAATTGTTGTTGCTGTTTTTCTTCTTTTGTTTTATTTTAAATGAAAGTTAAATAACATGATGCACAGAAAACAGTTCACAGAATATCAGCCACATATAAAAGTAGTCTCATAAGCTATTTTCATCATTGTTGTAGTGATTTCTTTGACTATATTAATAATGACCCCTAGCACACATTGCGTAGAAAATAAGTTTATTAAAAAGAACCAGAGATTGAGGAACAGGTCCCATGGTTACCCTTGTTAATACATTTGATGCAGCTGCCTTCATTTCCATTCTGCAACAGCAAAGTATTCAAAACATCATGAAGCACACCGTTCCAAATAAAACCACGTGTGGCCAAGGAATAGGAAAGGAATCATGAAACACTAATTATGGTATAAGGAGTCCTGGTGGCACAGTGTTAAGTGCTTGGCTGACAATGGAGAGGTTGGTGGTTCAAACCCACCAACTGGTCTGAGGGAGAAAAGATCTGGTGATCTGCTCCCATAAAGATTACAGGCTAGGTAATTCTATTGGGACTGTTCTACTCTGTTCTATATTGTCATGATGAGTTGGAATCTACTCAAAAGCACAAAACAATAATTGTATTATAGAAGCCCCTAGGTGATGCAAATGGTTAAGCTCTTGACTACTAGATGAAACTTGTCAATTCAAATCCATGTAGGGGTGCATCCAACTAGAGGTGCCTGTGGAGACAGAACTGGCAATCTGCTTCTAAAAGTTCAGCCCTTTGAAACCCTATGGAGCACATCTACACTGCAAACATGAGGTTGCCATGAGTTGGAATCAACTTTATGGCAACTAACAGCCAACAACAACAATGATAAAATGGGTGTAAGAAAGCCAATAATTTTCAGGAAAACACCATTTCAAGTTATGAGCTGTTTATATATATTTTAAACACCTACAGTGTAGCATTATTTATTATATCATTATATATATTTATAATATATATTAAAATGCTTTATATTGATCATAATTCATATTGTCTCTTCATTCTCATTTTTAAACTATATTCTAAATTTAACATCCAAAGTCTATAGTGAATAGCTTAAACAAAAATAAATAAATCTACTTATTGTACTAATATTTATTAAGGTGTTACTATGTGCTGTGCACTGAAATAGATATAAATCAACCACCAATACTCATGATGTCCATCAATCACCTAAAAACAAAGGCTCATGGAAAATAATATAAATGGAGCAGAGGTGTTCCATAAAACTGGAAGGTACAAGACCTAATCAGTAACTTTTTTCAAAGCAGAAATAGTATACATATGGTCTTGTTTTTCTTAAGTGAAAAATTAGGAAAATTTTAAAAAGCAAAAAACAAATAAACCTAATCTTACATCCATTAGTAATTATCATTAACACTTGCTGCTAATCCTTCTACCGTGCACCGGCACTCTTGCTCTTGCTCTGTCTCTCTCTTTCTGTGTATACACACATATAGTCACACACGTTCACACACGCACACACACATACACAGACAGATCATAACGTTTTTGTCTCTAACTATAACTTTGAAAATGGTTTTAATTCTGAAAATGTCATAAATATATTTCCATTTCCAGGTGTAAATGAATTCATATTGCTTTATTTAATCATTTTTTTAGTTTTAGAGTTTATGTTGATCTCATATTTCAATTTATTGAAAACACTATAATGACCATCTTTATACTCACAAGTTTGGATGTTATTTGAATGAAACCTAATCAAACGGCATGCACCTTTTAATACACTTAATTTATATTAACATATTTAATTCCAATTTTTTTTCAAAACAAACACCTTTTAAGGAGATTATATCAATCTACACTCATATGAATGGATATTTAGGAGAGGCACTTGTTTCCCTATGTCCTGGTTAGCACTGAGTGTACTTATTCTTTTTGAAATTTTCCAATACAATATTAGCAATGTTGAACATCATTTCACATATTTCTTTTGCATAGTTCTTCAGTGAGTCATTCTGTGACTTAGTTACTCATGCCATTTATCCAAGATTCAAAATTTTAGTTTTATTTATTTTTAATTAGGGTATGGCGAAGTTATTCATCATTCTCTTTTTGAAAAATCACCCTTTGTTAAGGAGATTAACATTTTGTGACAGCTTTTTCTACACTGCTTGCTTTTGATTTTATGTTGTTATATTTCCACAGTGCTATTTTAAACATCTATGTGTTTAAAATGAACTTTTTTCTTTAAATAATTTTGTTTGGACATTTTCTTAATATCTTTCCCAACCTCCAAGTTTATTAAATAAGTTTCCATGTATATTTCCACATTATTATATGTATATTCATATTTATCTGATCTGGATATTGTTTGGTTGTAATATATCAGGAAAGGTTATAAGTAAATCCCCACCCAGATCTCACTATAGATGACTCTCCCACTGGATGTGAAATGTGAACTCCGTCGTATATTTCTCTCCCACGTGTAATTGTATCAGTTTTGGACACCATTTTCTCTTTTGTTAGGTTTTATGCAGGAGAAAGATGTGGAAGTCTGCTTCTGAAAGATTTACAACCTTGAAAACCCTAAGAGGCAGTTCTACTCTGCCCGATATGGTTGCTGTGAGTTGAAATTGACTTGACCTCAGGGGGTTTTGGGGTTGGGTTATGTATTTACTCTTTTACTGAAGCTTTAGAATGCATGGTAATATCTGTTAGAGTAAGTCATCCCTCATTACAATTTTATTTTTCAAAAATCATTTTGATTATTCTCATAGATCCATCCTTTAATTATAAAATGATTAACTTTAAAATAATTTTGCCAGTTCTCCTGCTCCAACTTCCAGGCTCCTGTATTCTCTGGTTGGAACATTGATAGGTAATTGTATTGCATTTAGAAAGTAATTCAGACAGAACTGACAAATTCTACTATTATTATTAAGTCTTCCCATCACCTCTCTGTGTTCTTTCCTATTCTTTTATTTTTTGGATATTCTTCAGGAAAGATTCTTGCTTTCTTTATACTCTTTAAGTTGTTAATATTTCTTAAGCATTTCACATTTAGGTTCTCCTATTTCTTTATGTTTCCTCAGTAATTATTGTTGGCATGAATGAAGTTATTCATCATGGTAATTATAATTTCAGACAAGATCTTATTAGAAATGATGGTAATTTTACAAAATATCATGGATTTCAAATAAATAAAGTGGGAAGGTGTGACTCTGTCTATGGCAAACAATTAATGTGTGGAGTATATTAGTGTGCTTACCCTACTATAATTGTCTAAATCTATTACTATCTTCTTAGTCTCTGCTTTATCCAACACTAAGCTGGAATATTATTAAAGGGGAATGGAATTTTTTTAAGTTAATGTTTTCTTCTGTGATATATATATATATATATATATATATATACACACACACATACATATATATATGTATGTGTGTGTGTATATATATACATATACATATATATAATTATATATTCTGTATATATGTGTGGGAGCTTTGGTGGCATAGTGCCTAAGACATTTGACTGCTAACCAGAAGGCTGGCGGTTCAAACCCACCAGCCACTCCTCCAAAGGAAGATTGGGCAATCTACTTCCACAGAGATACTGCCTCGGAAACTCAAGGAGGGGTCGCTATGTGTCAGATCTGACCCAATGGCAGTGTATTGCATTGCGTTTGTGTTGAATATATGTGTGGGAGCTATGGTGGCATATATGTATGTGTGTGTATAGCTTGGTTGTAGTCTATTACATAAAGAAAACAATATATTGACATTTTCAACACTTGTTATATGAAACTACTAAATGAATAAAATTTTATTTGTTAAGTGGAATTAACAAATCTTAAATTTTAATCGTTTAATGTAAAAGAAATTTATTTATTTATATCACACATATTTTCACTGTATCTGTATTTTCCCTGTATTTTAGATCAGCAAAGCAAGTGGTCCTTCTTGGAAAATGACCCTGCTAAATGTTTGCCATCTTGTAAATAACCTGAACATCCAAGCTGAGGAAACAGGAGAGGTTCCTGAGGAGGAGCTTATTACAAGAAAGAAATTTCCCACTGCTTTAGATGGCTTTAGCTTGGAAGCAATGTTGACAATATACCAGCTCCAAAAAATCTGTCACAGCAGGGCTTTTCAACACTGGGAGGTAAAACAAGAGCAAAAATGAATATAATTTGTCTGTACTGTGTTATCTCTGATTTGTAATGAATTGTGTTATCCTGATAATGATCATAACAGGAAGACTTACAAATATTAGGGAAGAAGAAACAATGTGTTGAGCTTAACATTCCTTCATATCCTCAAAGTGTGCTTCAAATATTTGGAGTTTAGCAAAATATTTTCCTTTAATCTTAAAAGAGGGATATATTTTAAGGCAGATTTGATCCATATGCTTTTATTATGCTTAAATGGATAGTGTGCTTAGTTTTCTGTTGTTGGTGGTGGTGGGGCATGTCTAAGAAATTTCAGGAACTCAAAAATGTTTTCATAGAAATATGAAGTTATGTGTGTTCATCTATAACATCTATAACAGGAGCAGTTCCAATTGGGCTTGAAAATATTAGGCAAATAAAACTTATGTGGTAAGGTTTTATATATATATATATGTAAAACTAATTGCCGTCGAGTTGGATCTGACTCTGACTCATAGAGACCCCTCCTTGGGTTTCTGAGGCAGTATCTCTGTGGAAGTAGATTGCCCAAGCTTCCTTCGGAGGAGTGGCTGGTGGGCTTGAACCTCCAGCCTTCTGGTTAGCAGTAAAATGCATTAGGCACTATGCCACCAGAACTTCTATATATAGAGATAGATAGATAGATAGATATGTCTATATCAACATTGAAATAGGAATATATAGATAGATATGTCTATATCTCTCTATCTATATATTCCTATTTCAAAAAGTGTCAATTATTTCTGGCGTCTTTCACCACTGAACTAGATCCACCTCAGTAAAATTCATTATACAAACTACTGTGAAAGACTGGATAACTCAGTTGTGTTAAATACTACTCTAGTGATTTACTACCTTCAATTTAAGAATGCTTGTTCAGGAAGTTTTAAAAATATCTAAATGATGAAATGTAACTTGTGCCAGTTAATGCACAAGCTAATTCTTTAGACTTAGAAGCTTATTTGAAAGCAATGAATAGCTTTGCCCTGGATTTACACAATCTGAATGTCTAAGATCAAATTTATGAATAGAGTAGTGAAAGAATTTAGAACATTCTACTTCTATCCTAATGGGTATCTATAGTCACCAATGTTATATTTATCCAAATCTCAATGGCACTTGCCATTGAGATATTCTAAAATAGATATTTTGAACTCTCTGGACACATAATTTAAATGCTCACATATATGATACCATCTTTTAAGTATCTAGAGTGTATGTTCCATTCTTTACATACTAGCTCTAACTCCACCCTTGTGTCTCCTACTGGAAAAAAAATAAGCGTGGAATAACTGAAGGCATAATTTTAAATATGCTTTAACGTTTTTAAAAGCACAAGTTATTTGCAAAATTTATTAAATTAACTATTATTAGCAATGATATATTTCCAAAAGGCTATGAATTTTATTGCCTTAGTTAATATATGTTTTTCTAAAAGATAAATTAGAGCTTTAGAAGGATACAGAAAAATATTTGTGTTAAAAAAAAAGTTGAAAATAAAGAATAATGCTTAGAGGAAAAAAAAAAAAGCAGAAGAGATGTCTAACTGTTCCCATCCAGAGCAATATTTCTTCCACATTAATCTCTGAAAAAAATATTGTCATATTTTGTGTTCTGTTTTTGTTCCAGCTTTAGAGATCTGACTGTATCTTCCTTGCAAATATAGCAATTTCTGTGATAGACTACCAGAGACACCCTGTGAAAAGAGGAAATGCAAAACACAACATTTAGTATTTAACTTGTAAACAACAACAACAAAAGACATTTTCAAGATGAAGAACTAAAAAAGCCAATTTTAATTTTATTTTCTGGACTATTTATCCTTTATTTCCAATATCATGTAAATGAGTTAGTCTTTAGAATTATGTTTCAGTCAATAAAACTTTAATAAATTTTGACATCGATCAATGGTAGTCATCTGCTATTTATCCAGAAACAAACACTCTCCCCCCCAAAAAAAACTTTAAAAACCATCATGCAAACAAAGCAAATGTGTATAAGTTTTGATCTTCTGATATCTTAACTATATTTGTTGTTTGTTGTTATGTGCCCTCAAGTCTGACCCGACTCATAGTGACCCCTCCTTGGGTTTCCAAGGTGGTATCACTACAGAAGTAGATTGCCCAATCTTCCTTCTGAGGATTGGCTAGTGGGTTTGAACCACCAGCCTTCTGGTTAGCAGTCAAGTGCCTTAGACACTACACTACCAGAGCTATATTTAGAGATTTAAAAATGAAAAGATAACATTGTTCAAGTGTAGTACAAGTAATTACAGACTATGCACAGAGAAGATTAAGAAACTCAATTTTTCTGACAGCTATTTTCCTTCTCTGAAAGTGAATAGCTGTGGGTTGAAATAAAGTACTTGGTGATATGATTTAATGCATAATTTAAAACACATTCAGTCTCCTATTCATATTATAGTAACCTGTAGTTTCAAAACCAACCACAAATATGAATAAAGATGTTATTTTGAGTATACATTTTTTTAAAAATCATGTAAATTATGTGTATAACTCTGGAAAGAGTTCTTAAATATCTTCTGCTAGCTGAAAATTTTGACTCACAACAGTTTATCAGAAAAGAAGTATTGATAATTAATTTTGCAAAGGATATATTTAATAACATTTTGGCAAGCTTCTACATAGAGATCGATTCCTTGAGTTATTCATTCTGAACTTGTTCTTAATTATTACAGGAATTTACCAACTGCTACCACCAAAAGAGATCTTTACTATTTAAACCAAGATTTCACATACGCTTGATTTCTACAACTGAGTAATTTAGAGAGAGCAGGCATTTCTCTCTTTCTGATTGAGATTTGAAGCCTTGGAATGGCCTTCATGTCAAGTCTGTAATTTACTTAATTGGATATAGGATCCTGTTTGCATTTGCAGCCAAACTTGGTTTTTTGGATTCAAGAGTATAGAGTTGTTTTTACCATGTTTCCATACCATTTTGGAGTCTCCATCTTAAGTTGAAGCCTACAAACTATTCAATGGTCTATTTGCTGTGCTTTTGCATTTAGAGGAATAAGCGTAAATTTGCATCCTATTTCAATGATTTTCTAGGCATGTATCCATCTACAAAACACTTAATATTGTTGATCCTCTTATATCTATCTGATCCACGTATATCCAGTCTGAACATCAGATGAAATACAATGTAGAAAATGCTCTGAAACTTAAGACTTTGTGCATGTAAGATTCATTTAAATTCTATCTATCTTGCAGTTAATCCGGGATGATGTTCTTGATACTGAAAATGACAACAATGAGAAGGAAGAAGTTATAAAGAGGAAAATGCCTTACATTCTGAAACGGCAACTATATGAAAATAAACCTAGAAGACCATACATTCTCAAAAGGGCTTCTTACTACTACTGAAAGGAGTAAACATTTTATTTACTTGTAACTGTAATGTATGATCCTTTAATTAAATATCAAATTACATATTTGTGAAAATGTGACAGAACACAGTTACTTTGTGTCTTCTAAAATTGTGGTTTATTAGATGTGATTTTTCTGCATTCATATGAATTGGACTAAATGTTTTCAAATAAATCTAGATATTAAGCATGATATGTTGTGTATAACTGGAGTATATATTAATTAACTTACGTACAGAGTGTTTTTCAGTTTTGCCAAATAATTAATGGGTGTCTTAAACAGTTAAAATATTTGACATATTTAAGAAATAATAAGAGATTATAACAAAATCATACAGCAAAGTCTAGCCTACATTCTATTAACCAAAAGTATAGTAATCCATTTCTCATTATTTGACTGTTTTATTAAATTGAGAAAAATGCACCTTCTCTTCCCAAACCCACTCATTGTGATTCTCTCAGACATGGGGATGGTAATAGGAACCACTTTTACTCATGCTTAATTTAATAAATGATTTTCAACTAAATTTGCTTTCTGTTAAATAAACTTAATAGCACATTAAAAGAAAAAAAGCCAACAAAACCACGTTTCCCCACTTAAAAATTCTAATTATTACCTTATATTGACTTTTTGTTTCTTTTGTTTTCCCCACTCTGATCAGGGAATGATAGCTTTATTTGCAACTTCATTGACTACTTGTGTGACCATTTTCCCCTAGTGGGAGGTCATGTTTGAGACAAAAAAAAAAAAAAATATTTGAAATAACTCCTCCTAAATTTCCTTTACGACCATACTTATGGTACCAAGCCTTTATAGGTTTTACATTCCACTTTCTAAGCTCTCATTCTTAAAAGTTCTGGGAAGAATTCTCTTCATGGGGCTGTGGCTTAACCCCTAGTCATTTATGAAGGAAAAATCAGGCTTTGGGATTCCATATTCCTTTGACAAGATTACTCTCCTCTAGGCTCAACACTTCTCACAGTGAGATTTAAGAGCAGATCAGAGATCTCTAAATTTTTCTGGTAAAAAATCGTTTCTCAAAACCAGTTCATTCCACTGTCTTTCATCATCTCTCTAACTTCAACAATAAAAGTACTCAAGAAATTAAGCACTTAAAATTGTGTTGTCTGGACACAGAATGCCAAGATTCAGCTTCGCTTACTCACTAACAATCTTAAACAAACTATTTAAACTCTGTTCCCTCAGCTGTAAAATAAGGATAACGGTATTTGAGAAGGATGGAATGGGCTGATATAAGTTAAACGCTTAGAATAGTGCTGGGAGCATATTAATGACACACTAAATTTACTAATTATTTGTTATTATTATTACTGACTATCCTGTAAGAAAATATTCCATCATATGACTTTATTTCTTTATTCAACAGAATATCATACCTCCATGGTCATACATTATAAACCAAACTCTATTCTAAACCAATATCTATTCTTTTCCAGCCCTCCAACAAACTCCTTCCATTCATTCCACCTAACACTCTCAGCCACTACTTCCCAACAGCTCTTTCAGATAGTGGCTGCCTTTTCCTCCACAACACATAATACAGTGTCTATAAGACGGATAGATTTTCTTCTGGCTACTTCTAGACCATTTTCCCTCTCACCTTCCAACACTTGGGCTTATTTGAAATGCAGACTATATAGATAATTTCCGCTATCACCCCTCTGTTTTGAACAACTATTGATGTCCTGGTTATTTGTCTCAATCATTATACTTGAGTATTTTCACACCCCATATAAGAACTATCAAATAATCCCATCTCACCTCATCTCAGTCCCTTGATTTATTTACTCCTAATCATCATTTTGTTATTGTTGTTATCAATTTCACCTCAACCAATCACTTCCATGGTTATTCCATAAAATTTTTCAGTGCCAATAAATCACTCTCTCAAAAAGCTCAATGTTGAATATTCTGCTATCTAAAGAGCACCTTTTCTTTCCAGTTTGCATAATCTATTACTCTTACTCCAACATTTATGATCTAATAGAATTCCATTACCTCATTTGTTTTCACTCTTCATCTCCTTCTCATACTCTGACTTTCCTATTCATTTGACTGAGACTTGATGGTCCAAACTTTAAATCACTCTTTTGTTATCCTTAATTTCCTGTCCTCCTATCACATATGACCCATATGATTCTATCTCAATGGTTAATACACCATTGATTACACTAAAATCTCTCTCCTGATTTTTACCCCACCTTAGAATCTGAACATGGCTAGAGAAAAATACCCAATTTAAGTATGCTCAAGAATCATACTTAGTACATGTAGTCAAAAGTCTCAAGTGGACCTTCAGTGCTGCCCCTGTTCCTA
>NW_006921936.1:2619153-2620383 GCF_000298275.1 Orycteropus afer afer
AGTTGTAATTTGATTTCATAGTTTTATGTTTGTAGTTTAAGAATGAAAATTCTTCTTCCTTTTTAACTGAAAAGGTTAATTAGTATTCACTCCCAATTATTTATATGTGAGACATAATTCAGCTTTCAATTTAATTCCACAAAACAAGAATCTTTAAAAGAAAAGCCATCTCTCTCCCCAAAATGTGAGTAATTTTACTGTACCAAAAATAATATGAAAATTAAACTGGTGAATACTTTATAAATTCTTCTATTATTTGTGAAATGCAACAATTAATATTATAAAACGTATTTCTGTTTCAAAGTTTAAGTTTTAAAACTATATTAAAAAGGCTTTCAAAAATTTTATTCTCTTACTTGTTCTTTATATACTGAGGAAATATACATTGAAAAGAAATAAAACCCTCACCAAGACTAGGCCTTCCATTAGGCCATAGCGTGCATTTGTACAAATTAGAATAAAGTACCACTTCTTCCCACTGGAAACAGGCCTATACCAATGTACATGGCTTGACAAGAGTATGTTCAGAATTTCATCTTCTACCCACCCACTCCTCTGAACATGGGTGTGCAGTGCACATCCTGCCTAACTACACAATGGCCAGGATTGAGAACTTAAAAGTGATTGTGAACTTCAATATCTACTGGATAATAATTCAAGTCTTAAGTTACACTAGCAGAAGAAAAAACGACCTCTTTTCTTCTGAAAGTCAGGCATTTAATATTTAATAAATAGTAATCTACTAATTAAAGGACAAGTTACATTTTAAGAAAGAAACTGAATTCCAAGCTTATCTTTATGCTATAATCATTTTGTTAAGTCAGAATTAATCCTAGACAAAACAATTTTTTTCATATGTACCTGGCCACATCCACCTTGCTACATTCTTTTCTTCTCTGGGTGGTAACTTTGCAATGAGGCATTCAGACCTTTTCATTCTCCCTTCATACAACACAATTCTAATTTTTCTCTCTTGGGAATCAAACTTTAGCCAGCCACAAAGAATCACTAACCTTTACTTATAGCAGACACAGTATATATTACACTAAATTAGTTTCATTTACTCATTTGGATTCTATGGGTGGTGCAAAAGGTTAATATACTTGGCTACTAACCAAAAACCTGGAGGTTCTAGTCCACTGAAAGATACCTCCAGAAGAAAGGTCTGGCAATCTATTTCCAAAAAGATCAGCCATTGAAAACCCTACGGAACACAATTCTACTCTGACA
>NW_006921936.1:2620983-2638287 GCF_000298275.1 Orycteropus afer afer
CCTCAGAAACCTAAGGAGGAGTCTCTATGAGTCAGATCAGACTCAAGGCAGTGAGTTTGGTTTTTTGGTTTTAGTAACTACCATGTTCTTTTTGTTGGCTGGTGGAGTTGCCAAGAATTGGAATAAACTTGATACTAACTATCTTGCTAGGCATTGCTACCCTGACCATACTAACCCAAATCAGTTTTTCTCTGATTAAAAATAGCAGTCCGATTGCAGTTAGGCATATTGTAACAGAAAATCCTTTAGTGATTCAAAACTTTTCCCAAATGATTGCATCTGATTTTTACTTTGTTCCAATTTAAATTGCTGTAGACTTTTATAAGACATTCAATATATAGAATTTCACATAGGGAGAAGAATTCAGATGAGTATAGAAATACTAGTAGCTGGGAATATGTATGAATGATTCTAAGTAAGACTTCTAAGTGTCCTCAGCAGGGTTTGGGGGGAAAATAAAGTATAAGTTTAAGACATTTCTGTGATTATATTATTGGTAACTTTGTAGAGAGGCATGGAGAAACATAATGTAAGGTTGCACTTACTTTGGCATAGGCTAATGATAGTATGGCATCTGACATTTATAAAAAAAAAAAAAAAAAAGGCTCCTGTCCCTGAATTTAAATTTGATGAGTGTTAAAATACCCTCAGGGTAGTGCTTATAAAGCTGATTGTTATTCACTTTAATACTTACTACTTTGCTAGTAGCTAGAAGCCTGCTGTTTAACTGTCTTGAAGGAAACACTGTCACTCACTTGCTGCTCCTAACCAAATTTTAATCAAGGGAAAGCTGCCTGGAGACAAAGCAGTTTAGAGCATTGGAAGACATTTATTTCTTCCTGAAATGTCTTCCTGATATCTACAGTGTGCCAATGTGAAACCAACAAACCGCTGCCAAAATATTTTCATGAAATCTCTAGGAAACAGTCATGAAGACACCAGAGGGAGCCCAAAGCTGCATTAGTTTTTTGAGAACATATTCTTTTGCATTTAAAACCTTATGGTTTTGTTTCATTTTAGGATTTTTTTTTTTTTTCAAATAATTCTGATCCCAATTTAATCAATATAGAAGACAGGTATGGTTATTAATAATCAATTTATTCCTTATTGTAATTAACAAATATTTCTTGAGTACCTACTCTGTGCCTGGTACTGTGGATTGTACTAGAAACACCAACACAAATATTCCCCTTATTGTACATAAATTATACCTTTTCCAAATTATATACTTTGCCCATGAGACTAAGTTTGGGCCAACAGAATATAATTCTAGACAGCTTCTTAAAATATTCTTGAATAGATAGCTGGCACAAATCTTTTGTAACTTGTTTTTGATCCTTCCCCCATTCTGTCTCTTGGAACACAGATGTCAGCTTGGGCCATATGATATAGGAAACATGCAAGATGTGGTACACCAGTGAACTGGAAAGTTCTATGTTCCTGAGGAATAAAGTCAATTTACCAACCTTGGATAAGGTGCCTCTGGAGTTTTAAATAAGAAAGAAGCAAATGTTTCAGCCACTGATAAATTTGAGGTTTTCTGCTACTACAGGTAAAATAAACCACTGTCGAATCCACTTCCAATGTCTTTTGGTTTGAAAATTCTTGCAGTATGGTCCAGAACCATTTTCTCCAGAGAAAATCCCCTGACTACAAAAGCAACTGAGCTGTAGAGTAAAATGAAGTATTTGGCATGCAGCATAAATATACATACAGAAAATACAGCATAGAAGTTAAGAACATAAAGAATATAGGAAAATGGGAAGCACAGAAAAATTTTAAGAGATGGCCAAGAATTTACAGAGCACATATTGATTACCACAAAGGATAGGTTTTTTTTTTTTTTAATTGTATCCAGACAATTCTTTGTGAACCTTCAGAACACCAAAGGCAAAATAATAATAATAATAATAATAATAATCTTAGAAGTAGCAGAAAATACCCTGCTTCTCAAAATCAGGGCAGTCTGGTGGCATAGTGCCTAAGGCATTTGACTGCTAACCAGAAGGCTGGCAGTTCAAATCCACCAGCCACTCCTCAGAAGGAAGATCAGGCAATCTACTGGTGATACCGCCTTGGAAACCTAAGGAGGGGTCGCTATGAGTTGGCTCTGACTGGACAGCAATGAGTTTGGTTTTGGTTTCTCTCAAATTCAAATCACCTACAAAGCTATGGCAAATAGGCTATTCTGAATTCTCAAAAGTAAAATGGAAGGTAGAAGAAACTGAATGATTTGTTCAACAAACTAAGAAAACTAATTCTCAGATTTTTATACCTAATAATAGAACTTTTCAAGTACAAGGGTGAAAGAAAGACAATGTCTTTAATGTAGAGATTTTAACATTGGAGAGAATGATTTTAGAAATAAAATAATCCTATGGGGCAATCTACTTCCATAGTGATACTGCCTCGGAAATCCAAGGAAGGGTCGCTATGAGTCGGGTCCAACTCGCCGACACATAACAACAACAACAACATAAAAATGTAAGAATGAGTGGTGAGTAAGATACCAGTAAATCTGAGGGCAAATTTAAACACCAATACACTATGTTGTTGTTGTTGTTATTTGCCATGGAGTCGCCCCGACTCATAGCGACCCCTCCTTGGGTTTCGAGGCAGTATCACTACAGAAGTAAGGAATGCCCAACCTTCCTTCCGAGGAGTGGCTGGTGGGTTTGAACCGCCAGCCTTCTGGTTAGCAGTCAAGTGCCTTAGGCACTATGCTACCAGAGCTCCTAATACACTATAGTAAGCAGAATAATAGTATGTACTTTGTGGGATTAAAAAACTCCAAGACAGACTGGAAATACTGATCAACAGTGTCATATAAGAAAGAAGGGGAGCTGTTGAATTAAAACATTTAAGGTCTTTGAATTATTTGAGAAGATCTAAGCATAATAATTAATTTATGACTTTATTAAATAAAACACCCTCCAAAAAAAAAAACAACCACAAATCAACAACAACAAAAAAAGGAATTTTAGTTACCCAGTGCTGATTTAACAGAAATATCACAAGTGAGTGACTTTAACAAACAAAAATTTATTTTCTCACAATTCAGGAGACAAGAAGTCTGAATCCAGAGTTATGGCTCAGGGGAAGTCTCTCCTTCCCCACTCTGGGGGAAAATCTGCATCTCTTTTGAACTTCTGTCCCTGGGTTCCTTGGTGATCTTTATGCGGTGTCTATCTTTCTTACATGAGTGTTTCCTTCTCTCTGTCTGAATCTGCTGTCAGATTTATATCTCAAATGTCATTGGCTTATAACACACCATACATTTATATGGCCTTATTAACATAACAGAGAAAGTCTTATTTCCAAATGGGATTACATCCACATGTATCTTGTTGTTGTTAGGTGCCCTAGAGCCAGTTTTGACTCATAGCAACTCTAGATCCAACAGAGCAAAACACTGACCAGTCCTGCTCCATTCTCACAATTATTGCTGTTTGAGCCCATTGTTGTAGCCACTGTGGCAATCCATCTTCTTGAGAAACTTCCTCTTTCCTGCTGACCCTCTACCAAGTATGATGCCCTTCTCTAGGGACTGGTCCTTCACAATAACATGCCCTAAGGACATACAATGAATTATTGCCATTCTTGCTTCTAAGGAACATTCAGACTGTACTTCCAAGAAAGATTTGTTCTGTCCACATATAGGGGTTAGAATTCACAACACATATTTTTTTGAGGACACAATTCAATCCATAACATGTTGTTGTTGTTGTTATGTGCCATCCAGTTGGACCCAACTCATAGCAACACCTCCTTGGGTTTCCGAGGCAATATCACTACAGAACTAGATTGCCCCATCTTCCTTCCGAGGAGTGGCTGGTGGGTTGGAACTGCCAGCCTTCTGGTTAGCAGTCTAATGCCTTAGACACTAAGCTACCAGAGCTCCCATCCATAACATGGGTACAGAAAGAATAACTTCAAAGATGGTAAAGAAAACAAACAAACAAGCAAAGAAACGAACTTGTGAATGAGAGAAATAAAGGAAAAACATGTGCTCAGTAAATCATGAGTAAGACTTGAAAAGAAAAAGATATATACAGAGAAATATAAAATGCAAAATAAATTAGTAGTCAGAGGTGAGACTTCTTGAATGGTGGTGTGAGGTACTCTGAGAAATCTCTCCCTGAAAGAGACATTTATTAAAGTGTTTAAAATCAGCAAAAAGATGAATTCAAAATCTCTACAAATTGCTCAAAGGACTTATAACAAAGTCTTTGGAACTCTGTAAGAAAAGGAAGATCATGGCACTTGAGCTAAGGGATACACCCATTCCTTCACAGCTCTGTGTTTGAAGGAGTTCTTCTGGTGGTCTCAGCAGATGAGTGGTGATAGCTCCTTTATCTCTTGGCTACCCAGCATGGAATTGCTACTTTGGGTGAACTCAGCAGTAGGTGAACATCAGCAGGTCCCACCTCGCCTATTCTGTGTTGCAGAAAACTTATGCTGAGTGGTGGTGGAAGTCAGCTAATTATACCATTTTCTACCATCACCCAGCCTTATCCACAGGGAAGATTCAAGTAGGACAGAAATGAAAATATATGTCCAAACAAAACTTGCACAAAAATATTCATAAAATTATCATTCATAATAGTCACAAAATGGAAACAACTGACATCACTATCAACTGATGAACAGATAAACTATGCTATATCTATACAATGGAATATTATTCAGTAATAAAAAGGAATACAGGTTCATCTATGATGTAGCATGTGGATGCTGCATCATAGATGAACCTTAATCTTAAAAATATTACACTATGTCAATAAGTTAATTACAAATAACTACACATTGCATGATTCTAATTAGATGAAACATCTAGATTTGAATAGGCAAGTATGTAGAGAAAAATAATAGATTAATGGTTTCCTAGGCCTTGGGGAAGTGAGAAGTGACTGCTAATGGGTACAAGGTTTTCTTTGGGAGATAAAAATGTCCACAGGTTACAATGAGGCTTTCATAAGTCTGTAAATATACTAAAAATCATTGAACTATAACTTAAAAAGAGCCAATTATATGGTATGTAAACTGTACATGAATAAAATATTAAAGCAAAAATAAATTTGCATAAAAAATGTAACAAAATCAGACCTACTGCCTTTCCATACCACAATAAGTCAAACCCACTATGAGTTTCTTCCAACTCATAGTGAGCCATAGGACAGAGTAAAACTTCTCCATGGGTTTCAAAGGCAATAAATCTTTATAGAAGTAAACTACCTCATCTTTCTCCCAGAGTGGCTGGTTAGTGGGTTCCAATCACCAACCTTTGGGTTAGCAGTCAAATGCTTTAACCAATGCACCACTAGAGCTCCTTGCAAATAAATACACTGTAATTCTGATGTATAGGACAAGAAGAATGAAAAAAGTAGAGGAAGAGTAAGGGAACTACAAGGATAAACAAGTCTAGCACCAAAGTGATAAATTTTATCCCCTCTCTTTTAATGTCTGACAGATAAAACAGGCAAAACAAAACAAAACAAAAATAGTATGATAAAAAAATTATATTTGGAAAATAATTATCATACTGCATCTAATAAAGACAAATTTTCACAAAAACTGGGAAGGGTATCATTTTTCAAGCACACTTGGAATATTTGTTAGAAGAATAATTTAATATTTGACCATAGACAAGTCTTACCAAATTTCAACTCATTAAATCAAAACCAAACCCATTGAAATCAAGTTGATTCTGATTCCAAGAACTCATTATATCCTTCAAATCTAATTTAGTTGGATTGAAAACAAGCATAAAACTGGGAAAACCCTAGTATTTAGAAATTTAGAGACATAATATTAAACAACCCAAGGGTTGATGAAGAAATAAAAATTAAAAATAAATGTTCATAAGAATATAATAACAATAGTTTCTATGTATGTGAATATATATGGGTATTAAGCCCCTCTTCCTCCAAATAATGTCAATTCTGACTTATAGTGACTCCCCATTGAGTTTCCAAGGCCATAAACCTTTATAGAAGTAGATTGCCTTATGTTCCCCCCATGGAGCAGTTGGTGGGATTGAACTGCTGACCTGGTTATCAGCCAAATGCCTTACCCACCAGAGCTCCTTATGTACGAGTATATATATATATATATATATATATATAATCATGGATATATAACAATGAAAACTACATAAATGTAACACTGAACTTTTCATATCATACATATAATATATATTTCTGCAAATGTAGCCTTTTGAGTTCCCAGTTTAATAAAGAGTCTATTAGATGTCCATACTTTGGTAGGCCGTAAGTTTTATTTTATCTTTTATCTCATAGACTTGGTACAGCTATTAAGTCAACCATCTCTTACATCAAGTTTCAGTGAAATTTTTTATCAGTTGTTGTTTGTTGTTTTTTAATCCATTTTGTAGATGCTTTCTTCAAGAAAACCTTTTAGTTAGCTGCCAGCAATGGAAGTGCTTGAATTTGAACTGTACAACACAATTTGATACCTTCTCGCAGCTATTTCTCCTATTAGTCAATAACACAATGCGAACACAACTTGACTCATAGCGACTCCTCCTTGGGTTTCCAAGGTGGTATCACTACGGAAATAGATTGTCCAACCTTCCTTCTGAGGCGTGGCTGGTGGGTTTGAACTGCCAGCCTTCTGATTAGCAGTCAAATGCCTCAGACACTATACTACCAGAGCTCCCATTAGTCAATATGATGCATAAATAATAGAATCCTAGCACATGCAGTATTATTTATGCTATTTTAGACTTCTAACAAAATATAAGAGAAAATATGACATGACCATTGATCCCTGATCACATCTTGATAGAGATTAGTTGTATCTACTAAATTTTGTTCGAAATTCTCTTAAATAAATGACCTGCAATCTTTAAACTGAAGGTTTAGGTTTATGCTGTCATTTTAAAAGGAAACAAATTACAGTATTTGCACTAAACCAACCAAACCCACTGCCGTCAAGTTGATTCTGACTCATAATGGCCCTGTAGGACAGAGTAAAACTGCCCCATAAGCTTTCCAAAGCTGTAAATCTTTACAGAAGCAGACTGACTCATCTTTCTCCCACAGAATGCTGGTGGATTCTAACCACCAACCTTTTGCCTATTTGTTGAATGCTTTAACCACTGCATTACCAGAGATTCTTATATTGCTGTGTAAAACATTTATTTTAACATTATCTCTTTAGCTAATGTCCCTTAGTCTAATTTGAATTGGCAATTATAGGCTAATATCCATTCAAATGTTTTCCCACCACACAACATGGAAAGTTCACATAACTCCATTACCAATCCCACATTTTTTAGAATTCAGAATTAATATTTGCACTTTATTTATTACATTCAAATACATTTACTATGGTCATTGTCATATCAAATTTGCATCAAATTTTGGAGGTTAACAAACTATAAAAAATACAGAAAATGGAGGTACTAATAACAGTAAAGTCTTAAAATATGAAGCTTAAGAAATTTGGGAAGCAAAGCTTTGAAAAAAAAAGTTTCAAGTAGGATAAAAGTGATGTCATATGCATGAAGGGATTTCATGCAGAAGAAAATTGAATTGTCTTGTGATTCCCCAAGGAGCAAAGCCAGGAATAATAGGTAAGAATTATAATAAATTTAATTTAATTATAACAAATGGAAAGCCTTTTTGATAATTTGATGAACTATTATTTCAGAGACATGATGGAGCAATTGTTAGCTTATTTTTGTGTGGGATCAGATTACAGCATCAGATAGAGACCAGGAAAAAGAATACTTTTGAAGTTATGTCCAGTTGCTAATGATACCAGGGTTAAGATTAAGCACTAATTAATTACTTAATTAAATACTAACTCAATCATCAAACATTGTGAGTCAGGCATTCCACTAGACACTAGGGGTGCAAAGATTAAAATGACAGATCCTACCTTAAGCAAATAATTAAGGGTATAGATAAAGCAAAGATAAAACCGTGTGAAAGGTTATGTCAAACAGCCATGAACAGAGTACTGCGAATCTCCAGATAAAGAGCATTATTAACATTATATAACACAATGACATTAATAAAGGTCCTGGGGAGGTGACACTTAAGTTGAATGGTGAAGAATGCAGAAGAATTAGCCAAGTAGACAAGGGAGTAAGAGCATGTGCTGAAGAAATTATAACCAAAAAACCAAAACCAAACTTACTGCCATCGAGTCAGATCCAACTCATAGCGACCCCTCCTTGGGTTTCCAAGGCAGTATCACTATGGAAGTAGATTGCCCAACCTTCCTTCCAAGGAGTGGCTTGTGGGTTTGAACTGCCAGCCTAGCAGTAAGAAAATATGATCCTTTCAAGAGCTCCTATGGAACAGCATGAGGGAATATAAAATATTATGCTCAGATACTATAAAACAGAAGAGCCAATTTGTTACATCAAAAAAAAATCATAATAGCTTTTTTTTTTCCTCTCTCCCTCAAAGTAATTCAGCAAGTTTCCAGAATTTTAAGCAGAGAGGTGACATGACCTAGTGCTTGAGAAGATCTCTATTAGAAAAGTGTGAAGAATGAATTACAGGGAAGTGCAAATCAGAATAAGAAACAACAGTCATTTATCAATGACAACTGAAAAGAAGGAATGGAGGAGAAAGGAAAGATTTAAGAAAATGTAGGAAAGAGGATACTGGTTTCCTAGTTACCCAATTGAAGAAGTGGTGAGGAAATGTGAAGGAAGTATATAGAATGTTTCACGGGTTTTGAACTTTCCTTTCTGTGAGTATAATGATGTCATTTCATTAGATGTGAAAAGAAAGTAGTAACAGGTTTTGCAGGATAAGGTTATGTGATCTGTTTTGGGCAATTTGTGTTCAGACGTGGGTGCAAAAAGGATGAGACATGTGGGTGCCCTTTGATTCCCTCTAACATCACCAAAGGGAGAGGGAATCACCATTAGCATCAACAGCACAAGGCTACTTTCTACAGTAGAGCTCAAACATGTTGCCACCCTCCAACTTTTTTACCAGTTCTGACACTAACTTTTTTGTTTTTGTTTTTAACCAGTTGTGATGCAGCACTCTACTTCTCTGCTGTGTTTGATAATTCATTGCAATGGCCACACGGAACTCACAGACAGTTCTCATGATTATGGGGTTTATTAGTTGCAGTGCAGTGAATTGCTTAATATGGCCCTTCTAGCCACAGTCCTACATTTTGTAATGCATTGTAAATCCTAGTCTCTATGCCTGTTTTGTTCTGTTGTACATAGGGTTGCTTGAGTCAGAGCTGACTCGAAGGCACCTAAAAACAACAACATGCTTGTTTAGAGGGGGATATATTTGAGTATCACCTTGCTGGAGAGTGTGACTCCAGTTACCACCCTTAGTTTCCTTGAGGTTATATATGTGCATGTTCTGGAAAATTTCACTCTCTTGCTCTGGTCCTGCATTTGGTTTGTTATTAGTCCTCATCTCACCTCTGGATATGAGAAGACAGCTGGTCATTTGACCAGCCAGTTGGGGTTCATCAGCCTCTGTAACTACATTTATTTTTTTTTTTTTAATTAGGATTTGGGTGAAGATTTACAGAGTAAATTCACTTTTCATACAACAGTTCACATATACTTTGTCTCATGTCATTGACCAAAATTTACAATGCAGCAGCTCCCCTCCCACTTCCTCCCCATAGTTACCTCCTCCCAGTGTCCATCCCTTCATACTCTTCTGCACCCTGAGAGGCCCATTGTCTGCCAACCCTGTATATGATCTTGGATACACTCTCCATGTAGACATTTGTTGTTGTTTTTGTTGTTATGTGCTGTTGAGTCAGTGTGAAGAAACTTCCAGACCTACTCACAGACATGGGACTTGCCAGCATCCCAGCTTCCCTCACCATGTGAGCCATTTTCTTGGTATTTTATGAATTCTGTAAGACATTACAGTGAATTACAGAAACCTAAGACAGGAGGGAGACTACTGGGGAGGGTGAGGAGTGAGAGATAGTTAGAGATGATGGAGTGGTATAGCAGTTTGGAAAAGTTGGATATTTGGGACCAACTTTATGCCGATCCTTCTAAAGAAATTGCTTGAGCATTAAGGAAGCAACATGTTACAATCAGGTTCAGGAATGCTCAGGATACAATTCTTTGTTCAGGACAACTTCTTCTCAGGCAAGCCCCAGACATGCTTCTCTGCAGCCTGGCCTCTGCCCTGTTTGGGCCGATGTTACAGAAAGAACTCTTTTAGCTCTGCTGACAAGTACACCTCACTCTGACAGCAAGCCTCCTGCCCAAAGACACTCAGCTTTCTCACTCTATGGGCCAGCAGGCCCAACACTTTGTTTTGTGCTGGTCTCTTGGTTTTGCTGCCACAATCTCCCTGCTATCTCTCTTCCAAGGAGGCTCAGTGCAAGAATCTTGGGTCCAAGGACCTGCTGCTGCACTCCTGGCTGCTCTTTCTGTCTTGATGGTAATGAGACCCTGTTTTTCTGCCAATCTCCTTGGTGTGCCAGAAACATCTCACATTGCATAGTTACGCCTAGTCATCTGGTGGGAGTTACAAAGATCATGACTAGAAGAACCATACTAAGTAATTCACTGCACCAAAGTGGGATGTGAAAATTTAGTAAACACATAAAAATATGGGTCTGGAACCATGGAGATATTCTGAGATAGAGATATTCATGAGCATAATAGGTCTTAGGAGGAGAATAAGAAGAAAAGAGGGTTGGAAAAGAAATACTGGGATATCCACATTTAAGATACATATAGAGAAAACAGAGACAGTTAATGAAATTGAAAAGGAATAATAAAAACACTAAAAAGACCAAAATGGATGTCAGAAGAGACTCTGAAACTTGCTCTTGAACATAGAGTAGCTAAAGCAAAAAGAAGAAATGATGAAGAGCTGAACAGAAAATTTCAGAGTGGCTCAATGCTATATGAACTTTCCAAGGAGGCTAAAACTTCCTCCTGAGTAGGTAACAAAAGTACAAAAAACTTCCCTGGAGGCATAGGGAGAGATATGAACTATTATTCAGAACAGAAACAAAGAGAATTGGGAAAGAAAGGATTTAAAAGATAAAAAAGCAGGCTTACAAACATTTCTAGGAATTCAGCGTTCAATGACAGCAGGCCGGAATGGATCTAAGATGACAGTTAACCCCCTCTCACTTTGTGGAGATACTTATACCTGAGTTTGAGGAACTGGGGATGGAGGCTGTGTGACTGGGAATGGAGGACTATGTGACTGGCTTCACACATGGGGGTTCCAGGGCCCGATCAGGAGGGGTCCCCAGGCAGTGCCTTATGACCACTACCTGTGTGTGCTCTGATAAGATGCAGCTGTTAGCGAGCTGTATGGCTTAACACATTCTAAAGATGGGTTCGGAGTTCTGGTGGTGTAGTGACTAACATATTTGACTGCTAACCAGAAGGCTGGTAGTTCAAATGCAGCAGCCACTCCTCGGAAGAAAGATTGGTCAATCTACTTCTGTAGTGATACTGTCTTGGAAACCCAAGGAGGTGTAGTGATGAGTCAGATCCAACTCAATGGCCTTGAGTTTTGTTTTGTTTTTTCAGTAAAGATGGGTTAATATGTTACAGGGAAGGTAGGTAATACCTGACAGGGGAAGCAGGGGAGTAGGTGACAAGGATAGAAAGGGAAAATAACTTGTAGTTGTTACAAGTGTGGCTACATAAGATGGACCATTCTGGGGGATTGCAGTTACTGACCATACACTCAAGAAGATAAAATGAATCATTATAATGAAATGTGCAAAATCCTGGAGTTAGAAAATCAAAAGGGAAAAACTTGTTCAGCATTTCTCAAACTGAAAGAACTGTAGAAAATATTAAAACCTCAAGTTGCTATGCTGAAGGTTTCTAAGGACAAAATATTGACCGAAGCAGGAAGCATCAAAAGAAGATGGAAGGAATACAGAGAATCATTGTACCAAAAAGAATTGGTTGACGTTCAACCATTTCAGAAGGTAGCACATGATCAAGAACTGATGATAGTGAAGGAAGAAGTCCAAGCTTCACTGAAGGCATGGGTAAAAAGCAAGCATCTAGGAATTGTTAGAATACCAGTTGAAACGTTTCAATGAACAGATGCAATGCTTGAAGAGCTCACTTGTCTACAACAAAATATTTGGAAGACAACTACCTGGACAACCAATATGCCTATTCCAAAGAAAGGTGTTTCAATGGCATGCAGAAATTATCAAACAATATCCTTAACATCACATGCAAGTAAAATTATGCTTAAGATAATTAAAAATCAATTGCAGTAGTACATGTACAGGGAACCATCAGAAATTGAAGCCAGATTCAGAAGCAGACATGGAAGGTGGGATATCACTGCTAGTGTCAGATCTGGGCTGAAAGCAGAAAATACAGAAAGATGTTTACTTGCTTTTTATTGACTATGCAAAGGCATTGAACTATGTGGATCATAACATTATGGATAACATTGTGAAGAATGGGAATTCCAGAACACTCAATTGTGCTTATGAGGAGCCTGAACACAGGCCAAAAGGTAGTCATTTGAACAGAACAAAAGGATACTATGTGGTTTAAAATCAGGAAAGGTGTATGTCAGGATTGCATTCTTTCAATGTGCTTATTCAATCTGTATGCTGAGCAAATAATCCGAGAAGCTGGAGTCTATGAAGAAGAACTGGACTTGGGATTAGAGACTCATTAGCAATCTGACAGGGGAAAATGTGAAGATGACACAACCTTGTTTCTGAAAGGAAAGAGGACTTGAAACACTTACTGATGAAGATCAAAAACTACAACCTTCTGTATAGAGTACACCTTAATATAAAAAATCAACCTCACAGCTAGACCAACAAGCAACATTTTGATAAACTAAAGGATTGAGGTTGTCAAGGGCTTCATTATGCTTGGATCCACAATCAATGTCCATGGAAGAATCAGTAAAGAAATTAAATTGGGCAAATATGCTGCAAAAGACTTCTTTGAAGTGTTCAAAAAGACTTCTTTGAAGTTTTCAAAAGTAAAGGTACTGTTTTTTGTTTTTATTTTCCTTGATGTCAAAGTTTCTCCTGACACAAGCTGTGGTATTTTCAATCACCTTATATGCATGCAAAAGCTGGACAATGAGTAAGAAAGATTGAGGAAGAATCATTTGAAATAGTGTTGAAGAAATATTGAATATACCAGCAACAGCCAGAAGAACGAACAAGTCTGTCTTGGAAGAATAACCAGACAATCCTTCAAAGAGAGGATAGTGAGAATTTGTCTTGCTTACTTTTGAAAATGTCATCTGGAGGAACCTGTCCCTGGAGAAGGACATCATGCTTGGTAAAGTAGAGGAACGAAGAGGAAGACCCTCAATGAGATGGATTAACACAGTCACTCCAACAACAGACTCAAACATAGCAAGGGTTTTGAGGATGGTGCAGGGTCAGGCGGTGTTTCCGTCTGTTGGGCATTGGATTGTTGTGAGTTAGAGTCAACTCGACAGCACACACCAACACCAAAATGGAAACACCGAACAATGACATCATGAAGGCCAAGGGCTCAGACAATCCAAAAAGTAGAAAATCAAAAGAACTATTTTCAAAAGTTATATAAGGATTGAGTAAAAAAGTGTTCATTTTATTTTACGTTCAGTCCATTAATAATTTCAATGAAGAGTTCCCTCACTAATTAGAGTGATATTAGTGAATGATTGTATTGAAGAATGAAAGGTAAGATTTTCCAGACTGGAATCTTCACCAGAGAAGAGTGTTACATCTTCCTCCCTCTTTGTGGCTGGTGGGTTGGAACCACCAAGCTTCTGGTTAACAGCCAAGTACTTAGCCACTGCATGACCAGGACTCCTCTCAGAACAAATTAAAATAAATAAATAAATAAACAAAAGCCTAACTTACTGCTGTGGAGTTGATTCAACTCATTGTGACCACTATTTGGGTTTCGGAGGTGGTATCTCTATGGAAGTAGATTACCCAATCTCCCTTCTGAGGAGTGACTCATGGGTTTGACTTGCCAGCTTTCTGATTAGCAGTCAAATGCCTTAGGCACAACACCACCAGAGCTCCTCAGAACAAATCAGGGAGATAACATATGCTGAACTTCACCTTAACCAAAAAACAAACTCACTGCTGTGGAGTTGGGTCTGACTCATAGTGACCCCTCCTTGGGTTTCCTAGGCAGCATCACTACGGAGGTAGATTGCCCAGCCTTCCTTTGGAGGAGTGGCTGGTGGGTTTGAAGCACATACTCTCTCCTGTCAATGACAATCAATTTAAAAATCCATTTCCTACATAACACAGTATGCATATTTCTGAGTCAGATTGTTAGAGCCATAGAAAAGATTTAGAGTAAGGGTATTGTCAATGGAAACTTTAAGAAGAAAAATAAATAAATAAATAAAAGCCTGAGCTAGAGAGTTGCTAGAGTTATTCCAAAAAAGTTTATTTTTTACCAGCCACCAATCACCTTTTCATTTTTAATTCATTTTTTTCCACTGCTAGTTTAAAAAATAATGTAATAAGTGAACATGCTGAGACCAGAGTCAGAATCTCTAGGTGTTTCTGGACAAAGAACCAACATGTATATTGGATATTTATAGGAACTTTAAAGGTGCAATGACAACTTAAAAAAAATCTAGAGATTTGATACAAGGAGACACACAGTCTTTGAAATAAGTACACAGTTCTACTTGATCTTTCAGCGTGATGCAAAGATGAAAAGTGCCCAGGACACTGTTGTCTACCTCTTTGAAAAGAATCTCTTCATCTCTTCATCTCTTTGTGGTAGGCTACACTGCAACCTAGATTACACCTCTGCTTTTGGAAGTAGGTGATTTCTGAGAAACATTCTCATTGAGAATGATTACTTTTTGAAGTAATCAGCATGATGCATCAATCCGGGAGAGTAATCGTAATGATGCAAAACCTGCTGTTGTTGCCACCATTTGTGGATAAAAGCTAGAAAAATACACCATCTAGAAGCATTCCATCTCTGCAGCAAGGTCACTTCATTAACTGGGAAAGGGGTAGAATTATGCATTTAGCTTAATGTTCTCTTCATGGGTCAGAAAGGTTATCCTAAATATGTAAGGGAAAATAGCTGCTGTGTTTTAGAGTGGAATAGGAAAATGTACTTCAATTCAGGAGTGGAGGAAAAGACTTTCTCCATTCTAAAACTCAGTGGCACAAAGTGATGAAAGTGGACAACCTTACAATATCGAAAGGAAAGTTGAAGGAAATATGAAGTTTAGTATATTTTGATCTTTTTCTCTAAAATAATAAAGATTAATCCAGTTTTTAGCTCTAGGTTGTGGTGGTGTGAACAGTATGAAGTTAGTTGGCATTAACTATACTTATCTGATAGCAAAATACATATGTGAAAAGCAAAACCTCAAAACATTTTACTCTAAGGTTTAAATAGAATACATTCAATAAAAATATTCAGTTGAGTAATACATATTTATTCTGGTGCTTAGCTTAGTGTTTCCAAAGTATTTACATGTAACACTAGTTCTGTGGTATATTAATGGTTTCATATATATATATATATACACACACATATATATAGTTTCCCTGCTATGGTAGGCCATACCAGCCAAACTGTAGTGACTTCCTTCCAGATATTGTAGGGGAAAGAACCCACTGTGTATGTGCTGGGATTGCTCATCACAGAGTACATTTAATGTTACCACACAGTTATAAAGCCTCGCCATAATGTAAGTAGCTTCCTATGGTATGGGCCACAGGAAGCAATTACACATCAAACCCAGATGTGAGAGCCAGGTAATGCAGTTTGCACATGGTAGGTTTTGCGACCATATAAGGCAATTGGGGGAGCTCTAGTAGTGTAGTGCCTAAGGCATTTTACTGCTAACCAGAAGACTGGCGATTCAAACCCACCAGCCACTCCTCAGAAGGAAGGTTGGGAAATCTACTTCCTTAGGATACTGCCTCGGAAACCCAAGGAGGGGTCCCTATGAGTCAGGTCCAACTCAGCAGCACATAACAAAAACAACAAGAAAGCAATTATACTGATGCTTCACAGTGACATGTTTAGTAGTATATATAAGAGGTTTGAAAGCATCCACTCTGAGTTTCCAGTGACCTATGGGACCTCTTCAAGAGCAGGGAGAATATCATTACCAGCTACCCCATTATGTTTCCTGTGAGGAACTGGGAACCTGGGAGGCTTTCACCAAACATTCCCACAGTCTGGTAACATCTATATACTTTGCTAGATATGTTGTAATTTCTTTAGAATTTATTTATCACACTACTCATTTTTGGCAAGCCTCCAACCTAGTGCTTTGAGAGATTATTTCACAAAATCCAAGTTTGGAAAATGCTCTGACAAGTAAAGTTATATAATTTACTTTAGGATTCTGTATAGCCCTTAATAGGCTAATATACTTTGAGTATTACCACAAGAAAAATATAGTCTATAAGATTTCCTAAACTTATTGAACCAAAAGACTTCTTTCAAAGACAAATTTTCTGACAATGTCCACGTACACATTTTGGAAAATACTGCCTGCCCAATAACTAACTTAACAGTTATCTCCCTAACTTCTGCTATATGGTAGGCACTGTTGTTGTTGTTATACGCTCGAGTCAGACCTGACTCATAGCGACCCCTCTTTGGATTTCTGAGGCAGTATCACTGCGGAAGTAGATTGCCTTATCTTCCTTCCGAGGAGTGGCTGATGGGTTTGAACCTCCAGCCTTCTGGTTAGCACTCAAGTGCCTTAGGCACTACACTACCAGAGCTCCCAGGTAGGCACTGTAGTGTACTGTAAAAACAAAGAGAACAAGACATTCAAGGTAATTGATCCCATGGAGCTTCTATTCTAAACCTGGGATCCAAGATCATAAAAAATAAAGAGAGAAATAAACTAACAATAGAACTTTATGTAATAGTTATGGGAAAAAATAAAACAAGATGATGTAATGGAAAGTTTAGTTTGGGTGGATAGATCCTCAGAAAACTATGAAATGGATACTTTCTGCATTAAAAGAAACCTCATTTAATTAGATTAATTATATAAAACTTTACAAATTTTACTGAATTTTCCTTAGTGAATGCAATACAGAAGTAAAACAAGAATAAATATACTTTTTTTATTTTTATTTTTATTGGGGAATATGCCATAAAAACATACATAAGACATAAACATACACCTTTTTGAGTTATTATAAAGGAAACACTTATAGAGCCACCACCTAGGTGAAGAAACAGAGCATTCTCAGAAACCCAAAATCTCTACCTGTGGCCTTGCCCTAATGGTCACCACTCTCTGGACTCTTTTTTTTTTTTTTTTTTAAATTGTGATTTGGGTGAAAATTTACAGA
>NW_006921936.1:2638713-2639845 GCF_000298275.1 Orycteropus afer afer
TCTCTATCCAGGATCTCATACATAGATCCCCGTCCAAGTGGTTGACAGTGGTAGCTGGGCACCATCTAATTCTTCTGGTCTTATAGTAGTATAGGTTGTAGATTGGATGGTGTACCAGTTGCTAGGACTACTTATTTCCATGAATTTTTGGTTTTCTTTATTGTTCTTTGCTCTGGACACAGAGAGACCCATCATTGCATCTAGATGGCAGCTTGCAAGCTTTTAAGATCCCAGTCACTACTTGTCAAAGTAGGAGGTGGAACAATGTTTGTGTAGTATGTTATGACAACTGAGCTTGATGTCCCCTGTGACTATGGTGTCAAGCCCAGAGGTTCAACTACTCGGTCCCTCTGGGTAGCTGGCTGTGACCAAGCAGTGATTACAACCTTGCCCCTTGTCAGTTCTACTATACACCTGGGAATTCAAATCATAAACTTATAGGACCATTGTCTGCCAACCCTGTACATGTTCTTGGATACACTCCCCATTTCATAGACATACCTAATAGTTCAGCCTGTCCACCCATCTAACCACCTGTATACCCATGTTTTCCTTCACTGACAATGTAGTACTGTATGCGCAAAAGGGTTAATCTTAGTTGTCTGTACCTCCCATGTACCTCTCTACATCTTTCTCTTCCTCAATGCTACCATATTGATCACTCACATTTAGTACATTGCCCTTCCCTTCACCCAAATCAATACTTATCTCTATCTATCCAACAGTGCTCCCTACCCTACCCTCCCACCTCTAGTAACCAACAAAGAAAATTTCCTTCCATAAACATTTCCTTGACTTTTACAATAGTGGACTAATACAATATTTGTCCTGTTGTTATTTATTTCATTCAGCATAAAGTCCTCCAAGTTCATACATGTTATTCAGTGTTTTGCAGATTCTACATTATTCTTTAGCATTGCAGAGTATTCCATTGTATGTATGTATCATAGTTTGGTTATCTATTCTTCAGTTGATGGTCATCTAGGTTGTTTCCATCTTTTGGCTATTGTAAATAATGCTGCAATGAACATAGGTGTGCATATATCTGTTCTTGTCATGGCTCTCACTTCTTTAGGATATATACCTAGCAATGGAATGGCTGGGTCAAATGGTATTTCTAATTCCAACTTTT
>NW_006921936.1:2640618-2646924 GCF_000298275.1 Orycteropus afer afer
CTGGGTTCTCAATTCTATTCCACTGGTCTATGTATCTGTCATTAAACCAATACCAGGCAGTTTTGACTACTGTGGCTGTATGGTAGGTTTTGAGATCCAGCAGTGTGAGACCTCCTACTTTGTTCTTCTTCTTCAATAGTACTTTGCTTATCTGAGGTCTCTTTCCTTTCCATATAAAGTTAGTTATTGGTTTTTCCATATCTCTAAAAAATGTTGATGGGATCTGGATTAGGATTGCATTGAATGCATAGATTGCTTTGGGTAGAATTGACATTTTCACAATGTTCAATCTTCCTATCCATGAACATGGGATGTTCTTCCATTTATATAGATCTCTTATGGTTTCTTGAAGTAGTTTTTTGTAATTTTCTATGTAGAGGTCTTTTGTGTCCCTGGTAAGATTTATTCCAAAGTATTTTATTTTTTTGGTAGCTATTATAAACTGTATCGATTTCCTTATTTCTTTTTCAGCAGTCTCTTTGCTGGTGTAGAAAAATCCAACTGATTTTTGGATGTTGATCTTATATCTTGCCATGATGCTAAATCTCTCAGTTAGTTCCAGTAGATTTTTCACTGAGTCTCTTGGCTTTTCTAGGTATAGTACCATATCGTTAGCAAATAAGGATAGTTTTACTTCTTCCTTACCAATTTGGATGCCTTTGATCTCCCTTTCTTGCCTTATGGCCCTTGCTAGGACTTCCAGTACAATGTTGATTAGAAGTGGTGATAGCCGGCATCCTTGTCTGGTTCCTGTTCTCAAGAGGAATGGACTCAGTCTCTCTCCATTGAGAATAATGTTGGCTGTTGGTTTTGCATAAATGCCCTTTATTATGTTGAGGAATGTCCCTTCTACTCCTGTTTTGCTGAGAGTTTTGATCAGGAATGGGTGTTGGTGTTTATTTTCCTGACTCTTAAGGTAATTTATATTTGAGTAAGAATCTGACACAATGACAACTGTTTTTTTGATTTTGTGTTTCTTTTCTTTTTTTTTTTTCTTTTAATGCTCACTGAACTTTTTCTATATCTCAGCTTTGACTACCTTTAACAAATCAAATGCTCTTATTTGTCTGGGTTCTTTTGCTCAACCTTAATTTGTGTGATCCATCAATGTTGTTATATGTCATTTTATTTTTATTGCTATATGGAATTTACCATATATATTATTCCTTCTCTTCTGGATGAACATTTGGGTTGCTTTCACCTTCTATTACTATAAATAATGTCACTATGAATATTTTTGAGCATGTTTCTTGATGCATATATTTACCTGTTCATCTAGACTAGAACATATACTTAACTTTTGTTATCTTCTAAAAGATTTATGATTTTCCCTTTCACATTTAGATCAAGTATGCACTTCAAAATTGATTTTTGTATAAATATGAAGATAGGATAATTTTCCTACCAGGTGGGTATTTATTTTTGATACCATCATTTATTGAGAAACCTATACTTTCCCACTGCTGTGAAGTGTCAATTTTATCATGAATAAAGTATTAATTTATACTTGAGTTATAATCTGGAATCTCATGTGGGTTCTTCGGTCAGCTCTCTGCTTTTAATCCAGTATCCCACTCTGATAACTACTCTAACTTTCTAATAAATCTTGATAACTTGTTAAGAAAGTCCTCCTGTCTTTTTCTTCTTCTTAAACAGGGTTTGGTCTCTTTGGAATTTGCATTTCATTAACAATTTATAATTAGTTTGTCAAGGGTCATAAACACGCACAAACTTAGTATCCTAGAAGTGTCAAAACAAAATGTTACAGTGGATGGCTTTGTAATTGTTAGCTGCCATGCCTGTGCCATACTCATGATCAGTTGCTGGGATTACTGTATGGAATGCAGAATTCTACCACTGAATCACCAGTGCTTCTGGACTGTGTGCATAAACACCTGCCCGTTACCTCACAATTACAAACAGTGATAATACTGAAAGGATGAGGACTCTACTATGCAATCCAATTGTGTTGTACACACAACATACAGTATTGTCAATCAAAAGCCATTATTACTTAAGCATTAACAACCAGAACTCATTACTTAAAGAAAGTAAACAGTAGACACAAGCAACACATTTAAGATGAAAAGATTCCCTCCAACTCATGAGAACCCTACTTAGCAGCCTACTTAACATTATAAGAGAGGAAATTGTTTATGTCTAAAAGGGAGCCTGGCTCACCCTTCCCAAATTACGCATGCCTGACTCACTGTCATTAGGTAGGCATGCTGTGAACCAGGTATCTTCAGGTGTCTCTCTCTCTCTCAACAGGTGTGCTATTGGCTCTAGTCTTGTGCAGTGGGGCTGTGTTCACTCTCTCTCTCTCTCTCTGTCTCTCTTTTTTCTTGCTCCTGCTTTCACTCTTTCTCTCTGTATGGCTTTGCATTGGGGCTCTGACCCACGGTGCTGCTCGCTCAGATCTCAACCAGTGATTTTGGGACAATCTTGAGCCAGTGTGAGGATTAAGCCGGCATTACAAAAGCTCTGGAGGCAAAATTGTTCTATGGATATCTCCTGTAAGGAGTATGCCCAAGTTTTTGTGGGCAGTGTCTTGGCCTCCTCTTAGTTCTTTCTTAGGGTTACAGCTCTTAGCACAGCTGAGGCATTGCTGCTGTCAAAAGCTGGACAGCTTGGCCCCCACTCTGCCTCTAGCTCTGCTTGGGCTTCTCCTTGCCCAGGCCAAGACTGTGACTGCTCCTCCTCCGCAAGGCACCAAGCTATGTTGGCAAACTCCTGCCCAGAGATGTCAAGCTCTGCTCCTTAGGCCTACTGTTCCCCTGCCTCCAACTTCGGCATGGGCCTACTCTGTCCATCACCACTGTCTGCTGAATTCATGGTTCCCACTGCTTACACTGATGCTGTCATTTCTCTGCTGCTGGCCTCTGCTGCTTGGCACTCCTGTGCTTGCTGCCATTTCTCTACCTCTCCAGTGTTTTTGGCTCAGTGACTGTAACCATCTCAGTGCTATAGACCTTTACCTGTGTTACAGCTCTTGACCCTAAGTGCTCAGTGTAGGACTCCATAACCAAAGGATGGAATCCTCTGGTGGCTCTTGAGGATCAGAAGCTCCTAAAACCTCTGTGAGATTGTTTGCTTATAAAGGAAGATTCTGTATCAATTTCAAGGCCTAGCATCCTCAACTGATAAACCTCACTGGGAGGATTTGCAAGTCTTTTATGAAGATAGCAAACTGACTAATTCTCTCTAAATTGCCTATGTGAATAGTATATCAACTAATCCCTGCAAGCTGCTTATGTGGGTAGTAAACCAACCTATCCCCTACAAGCCACTTATGCAGATAGTAAACTGACCAATTCCTTGCAAGACTGTGGGCCAACCACTCATTTTGAAACAATTACAAACACAAGGCCAGAAAGACCACATACGAGAAAATCCTCTGTACCACAGTCCCACAGTGGTTCATTACACTGTTCATTTGACCTCCATCTGAAGGATGATCTCAGAGTCGAGTGGTGGTAAAAGTCTTGCTCTCTGCTAGATGTTCTCTGCCATGATTCTAACGAGGAAAATAAGAGGGGCCTAGTTTGTGCTCACTATAGGTGGGAGTTCAGGCTCCCCACATAATCTTCACTGGTATCAGGAGGATAGGGATTCATTACTGCCTGGGGGGAGGATGAAATCATTGCTTCACCTTCTCTGACATGATTCCACCTGAGGGTGAGTAGAGGGCTGAAGTGCGTCATTACAATCTCTGAAGAGTGGAAGCCTAGCTTAGTCTCCAGACTGGACCTTTGTTAATGTGCATGTATATGGAAGCTATAGTTTTTTATGTGACATTTAGTTGAGGCAGACAGCTATTGTCTATTTTTTTTTTTTTTTTTTAAATCATGGTAGGCTACCTCTCTTCTTGTCCTCCATCTAGAGAGAGAGATTTTTTTGAGGAGACTCATTTTGTCCATGTCTGACAGTGTTCCTGGGTAGCCTACTTCTTCAGTTCCCAGACTGAGATATATGAGGCAAAAAGGAAACCCAAGGGATACACCACTGTGTAGTTCCTTGTATCCCAAAGTCCCTAGCTAGTCTGGCTTTTTATTTTCATTCTTCAGAATGGTTTTATGTTTGTTTTATATATAAGGTTCAGGGTATTTAGGAAGGTTGGGCAATGTACTTCCGTAGTGATACTGCCTTGGAAACCCAAAGAGGGGTTGCTATGAGTCGGGTCCAACCTGACGGCACATAATAACAACAGCAAGAGGAATGGGAAAAGTGTTTCTAACCTATCTTCCCAGGGGAGTAAGTCCCAGTCATTTGTTTTTATATTTATATAAAAGATAATAGACAACCAATTCTTAATTGTGTGTGTGTATCTATATACACATATATAAATTGAAATTGTCACCATTATTTTTGATAATTTATCCCCACATGCTGTTCAGCATCAGGGTACCAAGATGATGACCTTTTTCTGTCACTCTCATTTGTATCCTTCTAGGTTAGATGATTGAGGAAGAAATTCAGGTTAAAACAAATGTTCTTAGTAGATCAACGTCAGGCCTAAACAGATTTAGGCTACAGGAACAAAGGAGAAAATGTGGAAAATTACTCAGTCCTGGAGAAAAAGAATTTGTTAGGAAACAAGAGGAAGGCTAGCATTATACCAGGAAATGACCTTAGCCCAGTTCCTTTCTTCTTCTTCCCTACTCCACCTCCTTTTGTTTTTACAATGTGCTGTTTACTCTCCTTCCCTTTATGTGGTCCTATTCTAAGACAGGGAGCTCTGGTAGCATAGTGGCTAAGACACTTGCCTGCTAACCAGACGGCTGGCGGTTCAAACCCACCAGCCACTCCTCGGAAGGAAGGTTGGGCAATCCTACTTCCGTAGTGATACTGCCTCGGAAACCCAAGGAGGGGTCGCTATGAGTCGGGGCCGACTCGACGGCACATAACAACAACAACATTCTAAGACAGAGGAAATTTGAAAGTGAACTTGGAAAGAATAAAATTATCTAATAATTATTTTTCTATTTTAGTTGGATCTACAATCTATGCTCCTGGAAGCTGTTGTTGTTAATTGTCATTGAGTCAGTTTTGACTCACAGTGACCCCTATGCACAATAGAATGAAACATTGCCTGATCATGTTCCATCTTCACAATCCTTGGTATGCGTGAGCCCATCATTGCAGTGACTGTGTCAATCCATCTCATTGAATATCTTTCTCTTTATCACTGACCTTATACTTTACCAAGCACGACATCCTTCTCCAGGGATTGGTCCCTTCTGATGACATGACCAAAGTATGAGAGAAATCTGGCCATTCTTGCTTCTAAGGAAGTCCCAGTCAAGAAATTAAACAACCTCTTGCACTGGGAAAATCTGCTGCAAAAGACTTCTTTAAAAAGTTAAAAAGCAAACATGTCACTTTGAGGATAAACGTGTTCCTGACCCAAACCATGAAAATTTCAATTGCCTCATATGCATGCAAAAGCTGGACAATGAATAAGGAAGACTGAATAAGAAGATACATTTGAATTTTGGTTTTGGAAAAGAATATTGAATATGGACTGGCAAAAGAATGAACAAGTCTGTCTTGGAAGAAGTATAGCCATAATGCTCCTTAGAAAGGAGGATGGTGAGACTTCACCTTATGTATTTTGGGCAAGTTATCAGGAAGGATTAGTCCCTGGACAAGGGCCTCATGCTTGGCAGAGAATCAGAGAAAGACCCTGTGAGATGAATTGACACACCAGCTGCAACAATGGGCTCAAACAGAACAAAGATTGTGGGGATGGTGCAGGACTGGGTTGTGTTTCATTCTGTTGTACACAGGGTTACTATGAGTTGGAACCAATTCAATGGTACCTATCAACAACATCAACAACAATAAGCATAATATTTCAATTTCACTATTATCTCAGAGGAAGGAGCTCTGATGGCTCATAGGCTAAACATTCAGCTGCTAACTGAAAAGTAGACAATTCAAATTCACCAACCAATCCATGGGAGAAAAATGTAGAGGAGTGTGCTCTCATAAAGGCTACAGCCGTGGAAACATTGTGGGGTTGTTCTACTCTATCCTATAGGGCTGGTATGCATCAGAATTGATTTGGCAAAGGGTTTGATTTTTTTGTTTGTTTTTATTAACTTAGAGGAGAGAGTGTCAAAATCTCAGGATTCAGTGGTAGAATTCTCACCTTCCATGCAAGACCAATGACTTGTTCATTGCAAACACCTTTTTTCAACAATACAAACGGAGGCTGTACACGTGGACTTCACCAGATGGAACACACAGGAATCAGATTGACTACATCTGTGGCAAGAGGCGGTGGAAAAGCTCAATATCTTC
>NW_006921936.1:2648939-2661920 GCF_000298275.1 Orycteropus afer afer
GTGGCTGCGATGATGGGCTCAAGTATAGCAGGGATTGTGGGGCTGGCGCGGGATCGGGCAGTGTTTCGTTCTGCTGTGCATGGGGTTTCTATGAGTCGGAAACGACTCGACGGCACTTAACAACAACAACAACATGCAAGAGATGCAGGTTTGATTCTTGAACAACGCAGCTCATATGCAGCCACCACCCACCTTTCAGTGGAGGCTTTTGAGCCCTGGTGGTACAAAGGTTAGTGCTTTGTTGCTAATTAAATAGTCAGTGGTTCAAATCCACCAGCTGCTCAGCAGGAGAAAAGACCTGGTAATCTGTTCCCATAAAGATTATAGCCTAGGAAAACCTATGGGATAGTTCTACTCTGTCATCTAGGTTTACAATAAGTCATAACTCAATGGCATAAAACAACAACAATGGCAACATGATGCTGAACAGGTTTCAGTGGAGTTTCCAGAATGAGATGACTTGGAAGAAATCTGGCAATCTACTTCTGAAAAACAGCCAATTAAAACACTATAGTTCACAATTGTCAGATCAACAATCTATCATGTGCATGGTAAAGGACCAAGCAGTATTTAGTTCTGTTGTGTGTGAGATCACCATGAGTCAAGGATGTTGTGATGGCAGCTAACAATAACCAAGAACAACCACACAGAAAAATAAAATATTTAAAAAGATTAAGTGGTAATATTCTCTAAATCAATTAAGTTCTTATGATTTGGGATTTTGCATGATTGCCTAAGGCATTTGACTACTAACCAGAAAGCTGGCAGTTCAAACCCACCAGCTGCTCCTCAGAAGGAAGGTTGGACAATCTACATCCATAGTGATACCACCTCGGAAACCCAAGGAGGGGTCGCTACGAGTGGAGTCCTACTCCCTGGCAGTGTGTTAGTGCTTGCTCCCCTCTTGTTGTTCCCCAGCTTACCTAGTTCTCTTTGAGCACATGATGATATAATTTTCTTCATAGATAATTTATTCAGAGATAAACCCAGATATGCAGATATGTTGTGAGGTTAAACTAATACTGTATTATACATTCCTTTCTGAGCATTCTTTTTCTAATTACTATATCTTTGACAATATTCTGTATGATTATATGAAAATGTTTTTTTTTTCATTTTGTGGTTACAGGGTATTCCATTGTATACTTGAGCCATTGTTTCATTTACCAAATATTTATTGAATATCCAAGATGCACCAGGAGCTTAATAGTTCAGAGAAAAAGAGAAAGACTTTCAGAGAGATGGACTGACAACAAGAACTACAACAATGGACTCAAACATAACAAAGATTGTGGGGATGGTGCATGACTGGGTTGTGTGGCACCAATTCAATGTTACCTTTCAACAATGACAACATAAACATAGATAAAGAGTTAAATAGGAACTGGACTGAAGACAATAATAATAAGTGATAAGGAGAAAATAGATCAGTAATAGTAGGTACTAGATTAATTTTCTCTTTCAACACTTTCTCAATAGATTCTAACAGAGAGTAAGAATATTTTCACAGCATTTTAATGCATAATTTTATGAAAGCAATCCTTTGTGTATCTAATGACGTTAATTGCTAATTCATCATGACTGCACATGACACAAGAAGGCTAAGAGGATAATGGAGATGTAATTAGATAATGTAATCACTTATATTTGGTGAATTAAATGAATTGTGAGAATATTGGAGAAAATCACATCTTCATAAGTGACATTGAGAATAGATTAACCCTGAAGAAAATAGAATACACCATGGGCTGCAAGAAGGAACAAATCTGTCTTGAAAAGCCTACAGCCAGCATGTTCGTTAGAAGTAAAGAAGGCAGAACTTAGTCTCAGGTAATTTGGACATGTGATCAAGATGGAACAGTCCTTGGAGATGGATTTCCTGCTTGGTAAATTAGAGAGTCAGTAAAAAAGAGAAAGACCCTCAGTGAGATGGATTGGCACAATATCTGCAACAATGAACTCAAACATAGCAGTAATTGTGAGGATGGTGTAAGATCAGGCAGTGTTTTGTTCTGCTGTACATAGTGTTTCTGTGAGTCAGAACTGACTTGGCAGCACCTAACAACAACATTAAGCACAAATGTAAACTAGTAGTTACTGAGCAATTAATCTTCTATGATAAATATTTACTGAACTCCTGTTTTGTTCCAGGCACTATGAACGTTGAGGCTTGTAAAGAGAATGAGATATGGTCTCTACTCTCAAAATTGTAGTGAGAGGAAACTGATCTATTCAAGATAGTGCAAGAAAGTGTTTTATAGTTTAAGGAGAAGTGTACATAGAATGTTTAAATAAGCAATAAAGAAAGAAAGGCAGAGCATGGGGAATCTAAAATGACAAGGCATCACATGTCATTTTACCTTATAAAGCTGTACAAGTTGAGTTTTTACACAAGAGAAAATTGAGATTTGGAAAGCTTAAGTAGACTCCTTTAAATTTTATTCTAGGAAGTATTTTTGTTGTGATTTAAACTGAACTCTGTTTGATTCTAATGTCCATACTCTCTACAGAATTCCAAAATCTATGTATCCAAGTAAATGAAATAAAATATACAGAGGTATGTCTATGTTATGGTATCAAAAATTCTGGCAAACTACTCAGACAAAATATGTCACTTTATCAGTTTAGTATTGTTCTCTTGTAGAGAAATAATTTAAAAACACAAGCAATGTGTCCTACTTGGATAGTATTCATATATTTTATTCTTGGTGACATATCATTCATACTGTAGATAAAATCAAGAAATTTTATGCTCAGGTAGAGAATGGCTACAAATTTAAAACAATAAATCCTTACAACAAATTATGAGATTGTCTAGGACATTCAAGAATAGAGTTGTGAATATTATCAAATGTGAGATTCTATTATTCTATTTCTTTATCTACATCTACAGACCGATGAAATCATGTTCATGTTGGTGATTATCATTCACCCTGGATTTCTCTCAACAGAGGAGTCCTGGTGGCACAGTAATTAAGCATTTGGCTGCTAACCACAATGTTGGTGGTTCAAACCCACCACCTGTTCTGTGTGAGAAAAAATGCAGCAGTCTGCTTCCCTAAAGATTTACAGCCTTGGAAACCCTGTGAGGCAGTTTTACATCCTATAGGGTCACTATGAGTCAGAATCTCCACAATGGGCTTGGTATGGTTTTGGTGTCTCTGTATTTTCCAATACTTTTATGGTAGTGAAGTAGGTTAAAATGAGTATTTATGGACAATTTTAAAGGGATAGTAAGTAGCTAAAGGCAGTAAGAGAATTGTCTGTGGAAGTGTAGTAGGTTTTCCACACACATTTACTTTGTAGTTATGGTACTTTATGAAGGTAAATTTAAAAGTTTTGAACTCCTTTACTGAGGAATCTATCCTTGCTCCTCAACTAACTGCTGCCCTTAGTCATTATGAATCATGAAGCCTAATTCTCACATACTTTGGAAGATGTCCAAGACACTCCATTGAAATAAGTTAAGAAGAGTTAAAGGATAGAGTAAACTTAGTAGCTTTAATAATCTTGGAGAATATTCTCATATGGTTATGCTCTAGGAGAAACAAACACACAGACAACAAAATAAGCAATGCATTTCCTGATCGTACCAGAAAAAAGGACCCATGTTTGATGTTTATTCATTACAGTATTATTTACTGCATTACATTATGTTTAAAGTCACCATTAATAAAACATTCTGTTCTGATTACACATCTAGAAATAATTTCATATTCTATGTACAAAGTAGATTTTTTTTCCTACAATTTTCATACTTTTGAGGACTTGGGAGGATAACAAATGAAACAAAGATGTATGCATAGAATACAAAGTCTCATTCTTAAACAAAAAGTTGAGGGAAGCACAAAAACAAACTGTATTTGTGAGGAAAGGCAAATTTAGAGAACATCCTGCTCTAGTTGTTTTTATTTTTTGCATTATGTTGCCACCTGTTGGTTATAATCGGTATAAAAATAAAAAAGTTTGATAACACTGACATCAAGATGCCTGTTTATATATATGCTTGTTATAAATGGACAGTGGAAAAAGAAATGGGAGAAGAATTGACACATTTGAATTGTGGTATTGGTGAAGAATGTTGAATGTACAGTGGACTGCCAGGACAAATCAGTCTTAGAGGAAGTACAGGCAGAATGCTCCTTGGAAGTGAGGATGACCAGTTCATTTTGCTTATTTGGACATGTCATCAGGAAAGAAGAATCCCTAGAAAAGAGCATCATGTTTGGTAAAGCAGAGGGTCAGTGAATACAAAGGAAACCCTCAGTGAGATGGACTGATCCCATAGCTGTAATAATGGGCTGAAACACACCAACAGTTGTGAGCATGACACCGGATCTGGCGATGTTTCATTTCTTATACACAAAGTCACCATGAATCAAAGCTAGTTCCATTTCAACTAACAACAATAATCACAATAAATATTAAAAAAGAAAAATGAGAAATATAATAGCCATATTTATTTTGGTAGCGTATCCCAAATTTAATGAAAGAGTTTTTGTGTATTTGTAGATTGGTTGGAGAAGGATTTCATTATTTTGCCATATACATATTTATTAAGCTCTTATTTTGCACTCAACTCTTTTCTGTTTATCAAAAACTTGATCCTTATAATGTGGTCAGGTCAAAGAAGAGGACTGTTGTTAGGTGTGATCAAGTCAGTTCTGATTATAAAAACCCTGTGTACAACAGAGTGAAACACTGCCCAGTCCTGAGCCATCCTCACAATCATTGCTATCTGTGAGTCCGACCACTGTGTCAATCCATCTTGTTGAGGGTCTTCCTCTATTTCACTGGCCCTCTACTTTACAAAGCAAAATGTTCTTCTCCAGGGACTGGTTCTCTTGATAACACATCCAAAGTACTTGAGATGACATCTCACCACCCTTGCTTCTAAGGAGCATTCTGGCTGTACTTCTTCCAAGATACATTAGTTCCTTCTTCTGGCATTTTTGGTATATTCAATATTCTTCACCAACACCATAATTCAAATTCATCAATTTGTCTGTCTTCCTGATTCATTGTCCAGCTTTTGTGTGCATATGAAACAGTTGAAAATACCATGATGAGTCTTAGTCCTCACAAAAAAAGAAAAGAAAAAAAGGGCACCTTGCTTTTTAATACTTTTAAGCTTTTGCAGCAGATTTGTTTAATACAATATACTTTTATTTTGTGACTTCCCTGGGCATTAATTGTGGTTCCCAGCAAAATGGAATCCTTGACAACTTCATTTTTTTATCTGTTTATCATAATATTGCTTATTGGTCCAGTTATGAGGATTTTTGTTTCTCTATGTTAAGAGGCTCTGGTGGTGTAGTGCCTAAGACATTTGACTGCTAATCAGAAGTTTGACACTGCAAATCTACCAGCCACTCTGCAGAAGGAATACTGGACAATCTACATCCATAAAGCTTTACTGCCTCGGAAACCCAAAGGGGGTCGCTATGAGTCGGAATCGACTCGATTTCAATGAGTTTGGTTTGGTTTTGGTTTATGTTGAGATAGAACGATTAGGGCAACAAATATTTCTGACCACTAGGTGGTATACCTAATCCACATATCCATAGGAAAGCAGCTCTCTAAAAATCTCACTTCTTTTGGAAGTTAAGTCATTTTATTTATTTTTCTGTTGTTGATTTTTTATGTAAAGTTTAAGTTACTCAATTAATAGTTTCCAACAAATTCTTTGCAATTAAATATTAATATCACATGGACATATTTTGCTTTATGTAAACATTTTTAACAAAATCCAGTGATAGAGCACTTTATAAGTAATACTTAGTCATAGTTTTTGTTTTTTAAGTCATTTATTTTGGTTTGAAGCTCTATAAAATTAGTGTTGAAGCTATAAACAAATATCAACACAGAAAAAGGAACATTTTAGAAAGAATATTTATATTTTCAGATTTTAATGTTGTTAAAATTTCACATCATTGAATAGCACTTAGTTTGTTGTTTCAAATGGAAAATTTTAAATCAGACAAAACACAAGACACATTTTTCTGATATTTTCAAGCTTTAAAGTAATACAAGGCTATTTTCAAAATACATTTTGTGCTATTAGTACAGCTTTATCACATCTCTATTATGTAAATTTCTAAGAGTACATTCTCACAGAATAATCAGTGGAATGGCATTCTTTAGTCTGTAGTGAGTACCATTATCCTTGCTAGAAGTCTATCCTTGAACAAATACACTTACAGATACATTTTTCACTTCTGATTAATTAAAATCTGTTTTACAAACTCAGATTTATAAAAAAGAGAATCCAATGTGACATCCCAAATGAAAACTGGATGGATTAAAATATTTTAGTTCTGAAATATTGTATTATTATTATTATTAAAATATGGAGGAAAGACTGCAAATGTATGGTAGGGAAAGTTGGTGGAGAGTTTCCATGTAAACTCTATTTCTAGTTGCTGTTACATGTGCAAAGGATATTTTCAATCAAACTAGTCAGCCACAGTCTGTGATACAGGCAGAGAAATCAAAGAATAGATATCCCTTCTATATCTTTGAAGAAAGAAACTAATACTGAAACCATTTATTTTGTGTGATAGGTGGAGAAAAACAATATAATATCTCTATTGGGTTTATATTTCAGAAAACTTTAACCAAAACCCACTGCCATGGAGTCTGTTCTAACTCATAGCGACCCCCATTGTTTTTCCAAGGCTGTAAATCCTTATGGAATAGATTGCCTCAGCTTCCTCCCATGGAGTAACAGATTGGTTTAACCACCAACTTTCTTTCATTAGCAGAGAAATGCCTTATCCACTACCTCACCAGAGCTCTTTAAATTTAAAGACAGAGTTCTGAAAATTTTAGACAAGTAATACACTCAACTTCAATGATGGGACACATGATTCAAACATGTTGTTGTTCGGTGCTGTTGAGTTTTATCCCACCCAGTGTACAAAAGAATGAAGCACTGCCCGCCCTGTGACATCGTCACAATCCTTGCCATACTTGAATCCATCATAGCAGCCACTGTGTCAATCCATCTCATTTAGGGTCTTTCCCTTTTTCCACTGACCCTCCACTTTTTTGTTGTTGTTGTTAGGTGCCGTCGAGTTGCTTCTGACTCATAATGAACCTGTGTCCAAAAGGATGAAACATTGTCCAGTCCTGTGTCATCCTCACAATCCTTGCTATCCCTGAGTCCATCATTGCAGTCACTGTGTCAATCCATCTTGTTGAGGGTCTTTCCATTTTTCACTGACCTCCACTTTACCAAGCACAATATCTTTCTCCAGGGAGTACTCTTTTCTCACAAAATGACTAAAGTAGGTGAGATGAAATCTGTCCATTCTTGCTCCCAAGGAGATTCCAGCTATACTTCTTTCGGGACAGTTTTGTTAAGTTCTTCTGGCAGTCCACTGTACTTTCAATATTCTTCACCAACAGACAATTCAAAAGCATCCACTCTTCTTCTGTCTTTCTTATTCATGGTTCAGCTTTTACATGCATATGAGGTGATTTAAAATACCATGGCTTGAATTAGACACACCTTACTCTTAAAGGAGACATCTTTGTTTTTCAGCACTTGAAAGAGGTCTTTTGCAGCAGATTTGCCCAATGCAATACATCTCCTGATGTACTTACTGACTTCTCCTTCCATTGGTATTAATTGTAAAGCCAAATAATATGAAGTCTTTGACAACTTCAATCTTTTCTCCATTCATTGTGATGCTGCTTATTTGTCCAGTTGTAAGGATTTTTTTTTTTTTTTTTTATTGAGGTGTAATCCATACTGCAGACTGTAGTCTTTAATCTTCATCAACAAGTGCTTCAAGTCATCCTCACTTTCAGCAAGCAAAATTGTGTTGTCTGCATATCACAGGTTATTAATGAGCCTTCCTCCAATCCTAATGGTGCATCCTTCTTCATATAGTCTAGCTTCTAGGATTATTTGCTCAGCATACAGATTGAATAGATATGCTGAAAGGATACAACCCTGTCACACTCCCTTCCTGATTTTAAATCATGCAGTATCCCCTTGCTCTGTTCAAATGACAGCCTCCTGGTATATGTGCAGGTTCCTCATGAGTACAATTAAGTGTTCTGGAATTCCCATTCTTCTCAAGGTTATCCATAACTTGTTATGATCCACACAATCAAAAGCTTTTGCATAGTCAATAAAGCACAAGTAAACATCTTACTGGTATTATTTGCTTTGAGCCAAGAGCCAGCTGACATCAGCTACAATATCCCTTGTTCCACATGTCCTCTTCTGAATCCAGCTTGCATTTTCGGAAGTTCTCTCTGTCAATATACTCTGCTGCAACCATGTTTGAATTATCTTCAGTAAGATTTTACTCATATGTGATATTATTGATATTGTTCAATAATTTCCACATTCTGTGGGAACATCTTCCTTTGGAATGGGTATAAATATGTATCTCTTCCAGTCAGTTCTCCATGTAGCTGACTCCCAAATCTTTTGGCATAGTACAGTGAGTGTCTCCAGCATGGCATCTATTTGTTGAAACATCTCAGTGGGTATTCTGTCAATTTCTGGAGTCTTGTTTTTAGCCAATTCCTTCAGTGCAGCTTTGATTTCTTCTTTTGATACCACTGGATCTTGATTATATGAAATGGATGAACACTGACCAAAATTTTAGTGCAGTGACTCTGTGTATTCCTTCCATCTTCTTTTGATGTTTTCTGTATTGTTCAGTATATTGCCTGTAAAATCTTTCAATATTGCAACTCAAAGCTTTAATTTTTTCTTCAATTCTTTCAGCTTGAGAAACACCATATGTGTTCTTCTCTTTTGGTTTTTTAACTCGAGGTTTTTGCACATTTCATTATAATAATTGACTTTGTCTTCTTGAGCTGCTCCATGAAACTTTCTGGTGGTAATTTCTCCAATTGTCAAATAATAATCAGAATGAATACATTGGTTCTTTTATCTACAGGGCTCCTATAGTAGGAAAAGTCAAGTACAAACCATTTATTCTGTAAGCCCAAGCCAGGATAGCAAATCAAAAATGATGTTGCATCTCAGAAGAAATAGCATAACATAATGCCACTGTCAAAGACCTGAAGGATACCAGAGTATGTTGGTATCCATGAGAACTGGATGTGTCATAGCAGTGACAGTGGACTACCACAAATTCAATTATGGAGTAACCACAATTGCAACTTCATGTTGGATGTGGTATCTGGATTAGAGAAGATTAACACAGTTTCTGGTACATGTCACATGGTTACTAATTTGGCAAATACATTGTTTTAATATCCATCAGGATGGAGAATCAGAAGCAATTCACATTTACTTCGAATAAATAATGTATACATTCATGATATTGACCTTAGGCTATGTTAATTCACCTATTCTCTGTTACATTGTACTCTAAAGGAATATTAACAATTTATACAATTAATTTATATTAATTTTAGTTTTATTGGACTTGATGAGCAAGAAATGGCAAGTACTCTAGGTTTTTTGCTATCATATGCATCAAATTGGCTGAGCCACAGTTCTCTGTGGTTTGGCAGTTATGTAATTATCCCCATGACGTGATCTCATATGATAAGCCAATCAATTTTAAAAGGATTAGAGTGAGATGTTGTTGTTGTTACAAGCCCTCAAGTTGGCTCCAACTCACAGGGATGCTGTGTACAAGAGAAAGAAACACGTCTCAGTCCTGCACCATCCTTACAATCCTTGCTGTGCTTGAGCCTCTCATTACAGCCACTGTGCCAGTCCACTTCATTGAGGATCTTCCCCATTTTTGCTGAACCTCTGCTTTACCAAGTATGATATCCTTCTCCAGGGAATGGTCCCTTCTGATAACATGACCCAAGTACAAGAGGTGAAGTCTGGCCAATCTTGTTCGTAAGGATACAATTCTCGGGACACAATTCAATACATGACAGGTCGTTCTGCATCAGAAACTATGCTACAGCACCTAACAATAACAGATGACAATAAAATGAGAAATTAATAATTTTAACTTTTGGATACCTACTTTCTCTCACCGATAATTGAAAATAAAGTGAAAATATGGAGTTATTTAGTGTTTATATATGAGTCGGGTCTGACTCGACAGCACATAACAAACAACAACAACAACAAAAATAGAGCAAAAAAGGAACATTTTTCAAAGTTGAAGGAATATACGCACTCATTATTTATCCACAGCCATGGTTCCAATGATCAGGCTGTTATGCCAAAATCAGAATTATATGAAACTTCAGTGATCAAATGCTTCTCAGGCTGCAGGAATGATTTTGGAGGTGGCCTCATGGGGCTACTCCGTCCTCTGCAGCTGCTGTCCATGGTTCACTTGTCCCCATGCTATGACTGACATACTTCGAGGGGACAGTAGGTTTGTGTCTTTTCCATCCACAGACAACTGACTGTGTCCGAATTTGCAGCCAGGAGGGGACCAGCCCTATCCTTATCAACACAGAGTTCCTGCTCCTCACAGAAATGTCCACCCACCTGGGACGGCAGGCCCCAAGCACCCAAACAGCAGATCTAGGGGTCTATTCTTAGTGACCTGGCACATCTTTTCTGCTCCTCTCTGCCACCTTCTTGCAGACTTAAGGCTGTGAAGCTGCAGATTTGTCATCAGCCTGCAGTTAGGTGGGGAGTTAGAGAGGCCCCCAAGCATGTATACAGGTTCCCATGTACAGATTAAAGGTCCTGGTGTCCCACCTTTTATTTTATTTTATTTTTTTCAAACTCTTTTAAGTTTATTCATATCAAAGGTTGTGCAGAGGGGTCAGACAAGAGAGATCAAAGACGTAGGGCTCAAGAGGGAGGCACTCTCTCATTCAAAACACACTTGTCATTATCTCTCTTTAAGGGTACTTAAGTAGTTTTTTTTTTTTTTTTTAACTGTTCTTTAAATACAAAATGTGGTATAACAAGAACATTGATAATTGAGGAAGATGTGTATTATATGTTTTGAAAGTGGAAAAAGAAATACTTGAAACTCATATATATTTTTAATGCATTTTATCGAAATATAATTTATATACAGTGAAATACACAAAACTAAAATGACATGGGTTAAAGCATTTTTTTTTTTTTTTTTTTTTTTTTTTTGCAGTGTCCGTCCCCAACCCTCCCACCTCTGGCAACCAACAAAGAAAGTTTCCCTCCATATACAAACCTTTCTTTGATCCTCCACAACAACGAACTAATACTACATTTGTCCTTCTGTGACTGACTTATTTCACTCAGCATAATGTCCTCCAAGTTCATACATATCATGCAGTGTTTTACAGACTCTACATTATTCTTTAGTTCTGCATAGCATTTCATTATGTGTAAGTACCATAGTTTGGCTATCCACTCTTCTGCTATAAATCTTAGAGTAAATCCCTTGCCAGATATGTAATTATTGGCAAATATGAATTTGTTGCTGTCATTTTTGTTATGTGCTTTATCAAGGTGTTGATTTCTTTGTTCCATATAATTTTCTATGCTGAGCTAGTTTTGTTTATGAATGGTGTTATCACTTCCTTTTTTGCTATTGTTTTAGTATTTGCTGAATATTTATGTTGGTCTTCTTTTTTGATGTGAAGGTTTATCATTTATCTTTGAGGTTACCCTGTGATTTATAGTTTTCTTCCCAAGCTTAGAACAGTTTGTTCTATCTTGAATTCCCTACCCTTTAGAAGTTATGTCATGACACAGTTTATTCCCACTTTTTGGTTTGTAGTTGTCCTCATTTATTAATTGATGTCTCTGGTTCCCAGTTTAAATTCTTGGAGGTTTATTTACTTTTGATACTTCCATAGCTGGTATGGTTTCTGGGTTATAGCATCATGTGTTTTCTGATTACCTTTCCAAAGAAGTGTTCAGGTATTTGTCTTCAATTTCCCTAATTCTGTCTTCCATTGATTCAATTCTACTCCTCTGCCCATTCAATGTCTTATCTACTTCTGAAAATTTAGTATTATTCTTCTGAATTTCTATCTATAGATTTTGTATCATTTCTAATTTTTCATTTAGTTCTTGTATTGTCTTTTGAAATTTTTCTAGGATTTTCTCTGTGTTTTCCTTGATCTGTCTCTCAACTTGTTGAAGATACCTAAATATAATTCTTTTGAATTCTTTATCAGGGAGCTTCAATGCTGCATCTTTCTTAAGAATGTGTTTTGGGTCTGTATCCTTGTCCCTTGTTTCTCTTGCTTTATCTTGCTTCTTTGTATGGACTGTAATGCACTGTGAGGCATGGTGATGTTTTTGTGTTTATATTTAATTGATGATTGTATGTTGAAGTGACTTACCCATGGTTTTCATTTTCTTTGTTTTGTTTGTATGTTATCTATGCAAGCAGGGGACTGTGCTCCTCTATTTGCTAGTTGACAACACTTATACACTCACCACCTATCTCCTTTTCTATTGTCAGCCTCTTGAATGTCCCTGCCCACATTGGCAAACAGAGCCTATTCTTAGGTCCCTAGAATCCAAATGAGAATGCTTCAGAATCCTTTAAAATCCAAAAAGGTTACCACTTGTAAAGATTCAAAATGGCTGCACCCTGGGTCACTTTAAATATCCAAAATGGCTACTGTGTGTAAACAATCAAAATGGCTGCATCCTCTGGACAGCAGAAAGTCAACATCTCAGGTTGTCTCCCTCCTTGCTGTTTCTCTTCTTAGTCATAGGCCACCAGCGCAATCATCCCTGCAGCCCTTAGTGAACAGGGCTGATCTTTAGGTCAATTCTCAGGTCCCAACACCACTTGGAAATGTTCAGGCTGTTGGTTCCATCAAAGTAGCTGACAGTTTGCAGCTCTGACCATCTCTGTACTCACTGTTTTCTTTCATGTTTTTCCACTAGTTGGTGCCTAATCTGCTTCTGCATAGCTCCTTTCAAAGCTCAGGGCTCCAGGATTATCTTCTGTATCTCTGTCAATTAGCTTTTCTTTTCTTTGTTGAAGAGGGTCTGTGTTGCTTGCTACCTATTCCTCCATCTTACCAGAAGTCCAAAACTCTTATTTTTAAAACAAT
>NW_006921936.1:2662361-2666469 GCF_000298275.1 Orycteropus afer afer
TTTATTTTGTATTAATATTTAAAAATATTAAGGAAGAAAACAATATGACAGAGAGATCGCAGTATTCTATATTAAAATGGTGAAGATTCCTATGTTAAACAAACCTGCTTTTCTCCATAGGTCTGAAATTAGATACATGGGTTTGAAAATCAGAGGTTTCAAACTGAGGAAATACAAATTTACATCAAGTTCACAACGTTTAATCTGATTTACCCTCCTTATAGAGGAGAAGCATTAATCAACAATGATTTCTGTTTATTGAGTTAAGCTGGAACCCATTTGTTTACAAAAACAAGCATAAACAAACAAAAATTTCAGGTACTGTTAATTTTTCACTCATCAATCAAAAATAAGTTTTATTGTAAAGAAATTTATAATTTATAAAGAAATATGTTCTACATGGAAATTAAGATTGTTGTGTTGCAAATATTCAGCTTTCATGGATATTTCAAAACACAAAATATCTTGTAGCCTTCATTGCTGATATAATTATTCAAGATTCACTAGATGAAATGCCTATTGATTGGAACCATACACAGAAAAACATCCAATTCATTGAATAAAGTCTGCATTGTATAGTCAAAACTGACTTTACAGCAACTGTTTCTCTTTTTTAAAGCCCAGTTATATATGAAAATTTGAAGGCACTGAAAAAAGGTCACATAAAATTTTTGCTCCATGTGTAGAAATTTTATAGCAAAAAGGAATTAAGAAAAAGGAGATTAAACAATAGAAATACATTTTTTTTAAAGTATAAGGATCTGAATATCCAGGTATAATGGAAAATATTTGCTAAATAAAAATGAATATTGCCTGTCAATAGAAACTTTCATATGTATATATGTCAAAATATTAATATTTAGCCTCTTGAAACAACAGCCCACTGTATCTCCCTAACAACAAAGCAGCTGTTTATAAATCCCTATTCACATGTTTCCTATGAAAATAAAACACCGAGAGGTTTGAATGATTTCTCAATGGAAATGCAATACCCATTTCATTGAAGTATTGTTGGTACTTTGAATATTAATATTTAATATCTGTATTGGATTATGACAAACCTTTGGATTCAAGAAACTGTTTAGGTATATGAAGGAGAAAAGCAGATTAGAACTTTGCTACATCACATAATGGGTAAAAATACTAATACACATTTATACATGCATCAAAACACATATTTAAGTTGTGAATGAAAAATCTGTCTATCACTTTGATTTCCTAAGGAACAATTAAGACTGATATAGCAAAATTAGGACATTTTGAAATCATGGTTTTCATGATATACTGAGGTTCCTGAAATGTACCTTGGTAAATAATACTGTTAGTACAACTTTAGCCTTTCAAAATGAAATTAGCTAGGCTCTACATTTTCTTATTATTTCATTTATATATTTCTTAAATGCATCATTTAGAATATTTTAGAGTTAATACAATTCACAATACCATGATTCACTAAAGATTTATAATCCTGTTTGCTGAAACTCTAACTTATTACCTGAGACTAATGCAGTGAACAAAGAACAGAAACCACTAATGTGTAAAGGGAACCTCCACAGTACAAGGAAAAGATCACTGGTCTGAAAATCAGAATTTTTTTTCAGGCTCTGTCCTTAAAAAAGCTCTTTGAAGTTGACACATTCAAGCAACATGATTCTTACTTTTTTTCATTTATTTCCAGTGGGTGGAAATAGGACATTGAACTAATAGCCATTTTAATTCTAAGAACATCTCAATAGATTCAGGGAAATTTAAATCATATAATAATATTAATTAAAATTATGGTAACTGCAGCCTTTCTCCTGGGTCCTGGGTGGCATGAATGGTTAACTCCCTTGGCTGTTAAACAAAAGTTTGCAAATTTGAGTTTATCCAGAGGCACACCAGAAGAATGGACTGACTGCTTCCAACCAATCCACCATTGAAAACAAGTGGAGCACAGTTTCTATCCTGACACACAAGGGGTCACCATGAGTCAGAGTCAACTCCAGGGGAACTGGTGGAAGCCTTTCTCTACATTCTTCTATCCAATATACATACGTAGCCACATTAAACTTTTTATTTCATTTTTTAATCAAATGTAAACTAGAGAATTTGGGATCACCAAAATGTTTTTAAAACTGCACGTAATATCCACTTCACATATATAATGAAGTAGATTGAATCTTCCATCTGATCATTTGGGCTTCACATTGTGCAGAAGTAAAAAGCAAATGAAGGGGTATTCCCAGTTGGATAGCGTGACTAATCTTGATTACCAAGGAAAACTTGAGTTGCTGCTGCATGGTGGGGTGGGGAGGACTAGCTTTACAATCCATTGCATTTTCTGGGTTGATATTTAATGCTTATATTTTCAAAGTACATGTGAATAGGAAATTATGACTAAAGAAACACTCAGAACCACCCGAGCCTTTAGGAGTGGAGATTTAGTATACACAATGAAATAAAGACTCATAATGAGCTAGAATTCTGATCGATGAAAAAGAAAACAGAGAGAAATAAATAAGGTTCAAATACCAATTAAGAGTGATCTGTGTTCTTGGCTCTGATGAGTAGTTGACATCAGAGTTGCCCTCTTGTTATAAACATAATGAAATATGTTTAACACAAGGTTTCAGACGTTGGGTAATTGGCAGCACAGACAGTGATCACAGAGAGATAGAAAAAAAAAAAAAAAAAAAAAAAACCAGATGCGTACTGATTGTTCTGACTTTATGCTTGGAAGCATTTTCTTAACCTTGGTATAAACAAACCAAACCAAACTCACTGTCTCCTAGTCAATTCTGACTCATAGTGACCCCTTTGGGTTTCTGAGGGGGTAAATCTTTATAGAAGTAGATTGCCCTGTCTTCTTTCCTTCTGGTTAACAGTCAAATGCCTTAGGCACTAAGCCACCAGAGCTCCAAAACAAGTGGTATCACTACGGAAGTAGATTGCCCAACCTTCTTTCCGAGGAGTGGCTGGTGGGTTTGAACCTCCAGCCTTCTGGATAGCAGTCAAATGCTTTAGGCATTATGCCACCAGAACTCCAACCTTTGTATGAGGAGGGCAAATATAAGCACAGCACAATGGTGTCTCTGAGTTGAGGAAAGGGAGATAAAGGTACAGAGAGGCTGCAGCAGGTGGAATCTGGGAGGAAGCACTATTATAGAGGCAGTTCCTATATTGCTCAAGAGCTCTAAAAATCTGGATTCCAGTCTCCTTTTCTTCTCATCCGAGTGTTAGCTACTCTTGTGTAGCTAAGTAAAACTACACTAGGGCAGACACAAGGCATTTACTGAGCAAAGAAAAACTCCTGGAAGCTGTAAGAGTAAAAATTCCAAGCTGTTATAGGCCTAAGAGATATTTGAATTTAACAGACTGTAGTGGAGAGAGCTTGATGACCGTCTGAGGCATTTATAGAAACAAAAGAAGGGTTAAGATTTAGTAATAGGACTAAACTGCTCTAAAGTAAAAGCTACTCTCCAAACCAGAAACCAAACAAACTTCCTTCGAGTCGGATCCGACTCACAGTGACTCCTCCTTGGGTTTCCAAGGCAGTATCACTACAGAAGTAGATTGTTCAATCTTCTTCCTACCTAACAAAATTTTATAACAAGTTTTGACATGATTTAGTTGTTTCTTGTTGTTGTTGTTGTTGTTATGTGCTGTCGAGTTGGCCCCGACTAATAGCGACCCCTCCTTAGGTTTCCGAGGGGGTATCACTATAGAAGTAGATTGCCCCATCTTCCTTCTGAGGAGTGGCTGGGGGGTTTGAACCTCCAGTCTTCTGCTTAGCAGTCAAGTGCCTTATGCATTATGATACCAGAGCTCCCAGAATGTAGTTTAACACTCTTCAAAGTTATGAATTAAAATCCAGATCTCAGTATTTATACACAATATTCAACAATCAATTAAAAAGTATCAGGCATATGAAATAGCAGTAAAATGTAGCCAATAACACATAAGATACATTATTTAATAGAAAATATACTTAGAAATGACAGAGATTATGGGATAATGAGACAACAGCTTTATTTTATTTATTTATTTATTTATTTTAATTTTTTTATTAGGATTTGGGTGAAGATTTACAGAGTAAATTCACTTTTCATACAGCAGTTCACATATA
>NW_006921936.1:2666641-2689041 GCF_000298275.1 Orycteropus afer afer
AACCACAGTTGTGGGTTCAATTCCAGACCTGAAGGGCAGCTAGGGGCCATAGTCTCAGTGGTTACACCAGGCTCTATTGGACCAGCAAACCAGACAACAGCTTTAAAATAACTATTACAAATGCTCAAATAGTTAAAGCAAAATAAGAACATGCTGTTGTTGTTACATACCATTGAGTTGGGTCTGACTCATAGCAACTCTATGTACAACAGAATGAAACACTGTCTGGTCCTGTGCCAGCCTCACGATCCTTGCTATACCTGAGCCCATCATCGGAGCCACTGTGTCAATCCATCTCTGAGGGTCTTCCTCTTTTTCACTGACCCTCTACATTACCAAGCATAAGATCCTTCTCCAGGGAAAGGTCCCTTCTGATATCAGGACCAAATTAATGAACATAGTGAGAAAAATTGCAGATATACAGATATACAAGAGAACTAACTGGAGCGTATAGGACTGAAAATATCTGAATTGAAAATTTTATTGGATGAGTGTCTTAGGTTTCTAGTGCTGTTATAACAGAAATACCAAAAATGGGTGACTTTAAGAAACAAATTTATTTTCTCACAGTTTAGGAGGGTAGAGTCCAAATCTGGGGTGTCAGCTCTAGGGAAAGATTTTCTTTTTCTGTTGACTGCCAACTAGAAGGTCAATGGTTCAAATCCACCAGCTACTCCACAGGAGGAAGATGAGGCAATCTACTTTCATAAAGATTTATAGCCTTGGAAACCGAATGGTGATCACTAGGAGTTGGAAGCTACTCATTGGCACTGAGTTTCGTTTGGTTGGCTCTAGAGGAAGGTCCACGTCTCTCTTGAGCTTCTGTTCTTGGGCAATCTTCAAGTGGCTTAATAGCTCTCTTACCCATCTCTGCTTGCTCTTTGCTTGTTTAATCTCTTTCATATCTCAAAAAAGATTGACTTAGGACACAGCCTACACTAATACTGTCTCATTAACATAAAAATAAAACCCATTCCCAAATGAGATTATAACAACAGTACAGGAGTTAGAATTTACAAAACATATTTTGGGAGAATACAATTAAATCCATCACACTGGGCATTACAGATAAGATGCTCAGGTAGAAATAACAATAGAAACTGAAGCACATATTGGGGGAAAAGAAAATGAAGACAGTCTCTAACCAGTGTCAAAATTAAAAGCATTGTTATATATATATATATATATATATATAACTGGAGTCCCAGGAAGAAGGGAGCAAAAAAATTTGAAGATATAATGGATGAAATTTTCCAAATTTGATGAATATTATAAACCCATTATCGTGCTTTAAAACACACAATCGACTTTTTTCACGAGCTTTCTTTCAAGTAGTGGGGAACTATATGTTCTTTTATTGAAGCAGGATGAGCTTAGCTCTTTTACTATAAAGAATGGTGGAAAGGAAATTCTGTAATTTCTGAGAATAAGTCATAAAAAAACATGGAGTTTTTGCCAAGTTTTTTTGGGATGTTCACTTCTGGAGAAGCCAAATCCTAGTAAGAAGTATAATACATCCAGAATCCACTATGCTAGAGAGGTTCTTTGGTAAGAAAACCAGCTGAATTCCTAATTGACAGCCAATATCAATGTTAGGTCTTTAGAAGGGATCATTTTAGGCAGACAACCCAGTTGAGTCTATATATGACTTTTAAAATGCCATAATTTTATTGCAAGCACATCAGTTATTCTAAACAAGAACAGCGAACCATGTCTTTTCTAAATTCCTGAACTCTTCCTTACTCTTTCTTACTGATGAGCTCATGAGAAATGGATAAGGCCTTGACTGAAAAGCCACCAAATTGTGAAACAAAACAAAATGAAAACCCAAATTTCTTGTCATCCCTACCAAATAACTCCTGATCCCTTGAAGAAAACACAACATTAAGAAAAGACATACCTTAGATTATAATTTACCACCCTTGCATTAAAGGGTGGAGAAGTCAATGAAAGAAGTTACTTGTTCCTTGTAATAAGTAACAATGCATAATGTAAACTTAACAACAAGAACAACAATGTAAACTTCAAATCACGTAAAAATAAAAAATGCATAAATATCTATAACTAATACTTCAATAGAGGGAAAAAATGTAATTCTAAATATACTCAATCTAAAAGAAATCAAGAAAGGTTTTTTAAAAAACACAAAGGATAGATGGGGTAAATAATAATTATAATAATATAAAAATACAAAGGTGATTGACTAAAAAACAATCAGATAAATTATTATATACATTGGTGGAACACACCAATTACAGAGGAGAGATGGCTGGTTTGGTTGAAATAAGTAAGTCCCAACAGCTGTTGTTGTTTCCAATCTGCCAGAGCCTGAAGTTGGTGGTTATGGGGCTCAGGGCTCTTTTTTGCTTTTTTTTAGTTGTCTCTATTTTAAGACAAGAACCTGAGGTAGGTGGGTGCAGAGGAGTTAGGAACAACTAAAGGAAACTAACTTGTCTGTTAGTTTGTTGTCTTGTGGTGGCTTACACGTTGTTGTAAGGCTGGAGACTATGCCACCAGTGTTGCAAAATGCCAGCAGGGTTACCTAGGGTGGACAGATTTCAGCCGAGCTTCTAGGCAAAGACAGACTTGGAAGAAGGAAGAGGCCATCCACTTCTCAAACAATTGGCCATGTAAATCCTTATGAATAGCAGTGAAACACTGTCTGATATATTACTGGAAAACTTTATAAATAGCCCTGAAACATTATCTGATATAGTACCAGAAGATGATTCTATTAGGTCGAAGGCACTCAAAATTTGACTGAGGAAGAGCTGACTCCTCAGAGTAGGGATGACCTTAATGGTGTCAACCTTTCAGGACCTCCCTGGCTTATGTGACATGATTCAAAATGAGTAGAAACAGATGCAAACATTCATCAGTAATTGAAACATGCAATGTATGAAATATGAATCTAGGAAAATTGGAAATTGTCAAAAATGAAATGGAACATATAAAGATCAATATTCTAGGCCTTAGTGAGCTGACATGGACTGGTTTTTGCCATTTTGAATTAGACAACTATATGACCTACTGTGCTGGGAATGACAAATTGAAGAGGAATGGTGTGGCATTCATCATCAGAAAGACGGTTTTAAGATCTATCCTGAAGTACAACACTGTCAGTGATAAGATAATACCCATATGCCTACAAGGAAGACCAGTTAATACTATGATTATTCAAATCTATGCACCAAACATCAAAGCCAAAGATGAGAAAATCGAAGATTTCTGCCAACTCTTACAGTCTGAAATTGACCAAATATGCAATCAAGATGTGTTGATTATAACTGGTGACTGGAGTGCAAAAGTTGGAAACAAAGAGTTCCTGGTAGTTGGAAAACATGGTCTTGGTGATAGAAATAATACTGGAGATCACATGACAGAATTTTGCAAGACCAGCAACTTATTCATTGCAAATACATTTTTTCAACAACATAAGTGACAGCTATACATGTGGACTTCATCAGATGGAATACACAGGAATCAGACTGACTAGATCTGTGGCAAGAGACAATGGAGAAGTTCAGTATCTTTGGTCAAAACAAGGCCAGGAGCTGACTGTGGAACAGACAATCAACTGCTCACATGAACGTTCAAGTTGAAGTTGAAGACAATTAAAACAAGTCCACCAGAGCCAAAATATGACCTAATAATATCCCTCCTGCATTTGGAGATCACTTAAAGAATAGATTTGATGCATTGAACACCAATGACTGAAAACAAGAAGAGTTGTGGGATGACATTAAGAGCATCATCCATGAATAAAGCAAGAGGTCATAAAAAGGTGAGAAAAGAAGAAAAGAACAAAATAGATATCAGAAGAGACTCTGAAACTTGCCCTTGAATAGATATCAGAAGAGACTCTGAAATTTCCTTGACAGTAGCTAAAGGAAATGGAAGAAATGACAAGATAAAAGAGCTGAACAGAAGATTTCAAAGAGCAGCTTGAGCAGACAAAGCCAATTACTGTAATGAAATATGCAAAGACCTGGAGTTAGAAAACCAAAAGGGAAGAACACTCTCAGAATTTCTCAATCTGAAAGAGCTGAGGAAAAGCATTTAAGCCATGAGTTGCAATATTAAAAGATTCTATGGGCAAAATATTGAATGATGTAGGAAACATCAAAAGAAGATGGAAGTAATGCACAGAGTCACTGCACCAAAAAGAATTGGTCAATGTTCATCCATTTCAGGAGGTGGCATATGGTCAAGAACCAATGGTATTGAAGGAAGAAGTTGAAGCTGCACTGAATGAATTGGTGATAAACAAGGCTCCAGGAATTGATGAAATACTCATTGTGCAGGTTAAGTTTGTGTGTCAACTTGGCTAGGCCTGGTTGAGTGGTTGGGGAGCTGAATGCAGTTATTCTCCATGGTGAGATTGGTGATAAACTACATAGTGGAATCTATTCCACAGCTGAGTAGCTGCTTTGGGTATATGGTCTGCTTCCTGTATATAAGAAACAGCTTTGGGAATGGTCTCTAGTTTATGGAATGTTTGAACCCTGCATATAGCCATGTCATTGTTCAGCAGCCTGCCATGCTCTGCCAACCTTGGGACTTTTGATTAACTTGAATTCATGGCCTGCCATGTGGTTTGGTGACATTGCGAGGGTGCCTTTTTACTGCTGAACCTTGGGTTTGTCAGCTTCAGCAGCCAGCAGCTGAGTGAAGGAAAGCCTCTAGCTTCAGTGAGCAGGGAGCAGGAGGCAGAGCTGAAGCCTAAGGTTGAGGTGCTTTCACCCAGCCATTGGAGCCTGGCACTTTGAACTTGGACTTAAAGCCTCCAAACCATGAGAGAATAAACTTCTGTTTGTTCAAGCCATCTCATTCTCCATATATTCTTTTCAGAGCAGCAATAGGTAACCAAAACACCCATTGATATGTTTCAACAGATGGATGCCCCACTGGAGGCACTCACTTGTCTATGCCAAGAGATTTGGAAGACAGCTGCCTGGTCAGCTGACTGGAAGAGACCAATATCTGTACCTATTACAAAGAAAGATGATCCCACAGAATGTGGAAATTACTGAATAATATCAATAATATCACATGTAAGTAAAAATCTTACTGAAGATAATTCAAAAATGGTTGCAGCAATCTATTGACAGAGAGCTTCCAGAAATGCAAGCCGGATTCAGAAGAGGATGTTGAGCAAGGGATATTATTACTAATGTCAGATGGATTTTGGCTCAAAGCAAAGAATACCAGAAAGATGTTTACTTGTTTTGTATTGACTATACAAAGGCATTTGATTGTGTGGATCATAACAAATAATAGATAACATTGAGAAGAATGGGATTCCAGAATACTTGATTGTACTCATGAAGAACCTATACATAGATCAGGAGGCTGTCATTTGAACAGAACAAAGGGATATTGTATGGTTTAAAATTAGGAAGGTAGTGCATCAGGGTTTTATCCTTTCACCTTACTTATTCAAATTGTATGCTGAGCAAATAATTTGAGAAACAGGATTATATGAAGAAAACCATGACATCAGTATTGAAGGAAGACTCATTAACAATCTGCACTATGAAGATGACACAACTTTGCTTGCTGAAAGTGAAGATGACTTGAAGCACTTACTCATGAAGATTAAAGACTACAGTCTGCAGTATGGATTACACCTCAATATAAAGAAAAAAATCTTCACAATTTGTCAATAAACAGCTTCATGGTGGATAGAGAAAAGTTTGAAATTGTCAAGGATTTCATATTACTTGTCTCTACAATTAACCCAATGGAAGCAGCAGTCAAGACATCAGATGATGTATTGCATTAGGCAAATCTGCAAAGGACCTCTTTCAAGTGATGAAGAGCAGAGATGTCTCCTTGAAGAATGTGCGCCTAACCCAAGCAAGGGTATTTTCAATCTCTTCTTATGCATGTGAGAGCTGGAAAATGAATAAGGAAGACCGAAGAAGAGTTGATGCCTTTGAGTTGTGGTGTTGGAGAAGAATGCTAAGAGTACCATGGTCTGCTAAAAGGACTAACAAATCTATCCTGGAGGAAGTGCAGCCAGAATGCTTCTTGGAAGTGAGAATGTCCAGACTTTGTCTCAGCTACTTTGGTCATGTTGTCAGAAGAAATCATTCCTTGCTTATTAAAGTGGAGAGGCAACGAAGAAGGGAAAGTCTGTCAATGAGATGGATTGACAGTGGCTGCAATGATGGGCTCAGGTATAGCAAGGATCACGAGGCTGGCACAGACCAGGTGGTGTTCTTCTGGCATAGGGTCACTATGAGTCAGATGACTCGATGGCACCTAACAACAACAACAACAACAACAACAACAATTTTTTAAAGAACAAATAAAAAACCATGAAAGATAATCTAATGAAAAATAACTGTAAGGAATTTGAATGGATTTATTAATATCAGAGAGAGAACAAAGATGACTTAAGACAAAGAATATTAACAGAGATCCAGAGATATTTCTTAATGATAAAAGTGATAACTGATCAAGAATAAGTAATAATCTTAAGTGTGCATAATTTAGCAACACAGTTTCTGCAAAGCAAAAAGTGACAGAAATAAAGAAGAAATAGAGTTTTCAGCTATAGTGAAAATTATAATCTTTCTTTGCATTCAAAACAATAATTAGATGAAAATAAGTAAATATATAGAAGACTGGAGCAACATGATTAATCAACTGGACCAAGTGGATATTTAGATATCCACCTAACACTGGTGAATATACTCTATTTTCAAGTGTGCATGAAATATTTACCAACACAGACCATATCCTGAACCATAAGGTAGTGTTGTTGTTGTTAGGTGCCGTTCAGTTGCCTCTGACTCATGGCTAGGACTAAGACCAAAACAGACTCAGAAGAAGGAAAGGGTCATCCACTTATCAAAGAACTGGGCAGTAAAAACGTAATGAATAACAGTGAAACACTGATATATTACTGGACAACTTTTTGAATAACCCTGAAACATTGTCCAACAGAGTGCTGGAAGGTGATCCTCAGGTCAGAAGGCATTCAAAATACGAGTGGGGAAAAGTTGCCTCCTCAAAGTAGAATCAACTTTAATGACATAGATTGAGTAAAACTTTTGGGACCCCCATTTGCTGATGTTGCATGACTCAAAATGGGAAGAAACAGCTGCAAGCATCCATTAATGACCAGAACATGGAATGTTGTCAAAAATAAAAATGGAACACATAAAGACCAATATCTTAGGCATTAGTGAGCAGAAATGGACTGGCATTACCATTTTAAATCAGACAATCAGATGATCTACTATGCCACAAGTGACAAATTGAAAAGTAATGGTGTGGCATTCATTGTCACAAAGAATGTTTCAAGACCAATCCTGAAGTACAATGCTGTTAGTGATAGGATGATATCCATACTCCTACAAAGAAGACTAATGAATACTACTAGTAGTCAAATTTATACACCAACCACTAAAGCCAAAGACATGGAAATTGATCATTTTCACCAACCTCTGCACTCTGAAATTGACCAAATATGAAATCAAGTTGTATTGATTATTACTGGTGATTGGAATACAAAAGTTGGAAACAAGGAAGAATTGCTGGAAGTTGGAAAATATGACACTGGTGATAGAAATGACACCAAAGATCTCATGATAACATTTTGCAAGAACTATGACTTATGCATTGTAAATACCTTTTTTCAATAACATGCACAAACGGTGGCTCTCCATGTGGACCTTGCTAAATGGAATACACAGAAATCAGTTCAACTACATCTGTGAAAAGAGGCAATGGAGAAGGTCAATATCATCAGCCAAAACACGGCCGGGAGCTAATTGTGGAACAAACCATCAATTACTCATATGTAAGTTAAAGTTGAGGCTGAAGACAATCAAAACAGTCCATGACAGCCAAAATATGACCTTGATTATATCCCTCTGGAATCTAGAAACCATCTGAAGAATAGATTTGATGCATTTAACACCAGTGACAGAAAACCAAAGGAATTGTGGGTTGACATCAAGAACAACATACATGAAGAAAGTGAAAGGTCATTAAAAAGACAGGCAAGGAGAAAAGACCAAAATGGCTTCCAGAAGAGACTCTGAAACTTGCTTTTGACTGGAAAGTAGCTAAAGCAAATGGAAGAAATGACATGACAAAAGAGCTTAACAGAATATTTAAGAGGAGCTTGAGAAGACAAAGTCAATAACTGAAATGTGCAAACACTTAGAAAACCAAAAGGGAAGAACAAGCTCAGCATTTCTCAGGCTGAAAGAACTGAAGAAAATATTCAAGCCTCAAGTTGCAATATTGAAAGATTCTATGGGCAAAATATTAAATGATGCAGGTAGCATCAAAAGAAGATGGAAGGAATGAATATACAGGGTCACTGTACCAAAAACAATTGGTTCATGTTCAACTATTTTATGATCAAGAAACAATGGCATATGATCAAGAAACAATGATACTGAAGGAAGAAGTCTAAGATGTACTGAAGAAATAGGGGAAAAACAAGGCTCCAGGAATTGATGGAATACCCATTGAGATTTTTCAACAAAGGGATGTTCTGCTGGAGGCACATATTAGTCTGTTCCAAGAAAAATTTGGAAGACAGCTATCTGGCCAACTGAGTGGAAGAGATCCATATTTGTACGCATCCCAAAGAAAGGTAATCCCACAGAATATGGAAATTATTGAACAACATCATTAATATCACACACAAGTAAAATTTTGCTGAAGATAACTTAAAAATGGTTGCAGCAATTTATTGATAGGTGACTTCCAGAAATGCAAGCTGGATACAGAGGAGGATGTGGTACAAGGCATATCATTGCTGATGTTGAGAGATCTTGTCTGAAAGTAAAGATTACCAGAAAGATGTTTACTTGTGCTTTATTGATTATGCAAAAACATTTGACTGTGTGGATCATAACAAATTATGGAAAACATTGCAAAAAATGGGAATTCCAGAACACTTAACTGTACTCCTGAGGAACCTGTATAGACCAGGATGCTGTTGTTCAAACAGAACAAGAGAATACTGCATGGTTTACAACCAGGAAGGGAGTGTCAGGGTTGCACCATACTTATTCACTCTGTATGCTGAGCAAATAATCATAGAAACTGAATTATATGAAGAAGAATGTGGCATCAGGATTAGAGGAAGACTCATTAACATGTGATATGCAGAGTACAAAACCTTGCAACCTTGCTTGCTGAAAGTGAAGATGACTTGAAGCACTTACTGATGAAGATGATAGACTACAGTATGGATTACACTTCAACAAAAAGAAAATGAAAATCCTCACAACTGGACTGAAAAGCGTGTCATGATAAGTGGAGAAAAGATTAAATTGTCAAAGATTTTGTATTATTTGCATTCACTGTCAACACCAATGGAAACAGCAGTCAAGAAATCATACAGTGTGTTACATTGGGCGATTTTGTTGCAAAAGACCTCTTTAAAATTCTGATGAGCAAAAATTTCTCTTTGAAGACTAAGCTATACCTAACCCAAGTCATGGTATTTTCAATCACCTCATCTGCATGTGAAAGCTGGACAATAAATAAGGAAGATTTAAGAAGAGTTCATGTTTTGAGTTATGGTCTTGGTGAAGAATACTGAAAGTACCATGGTCTGCCAGAAGACCTAAGAAATCTGTTCTGGAAGAAATGCAGCTGTAATGTTCCTTGGAAGCGAGAATGGCCAGATTTCATGATCTACTTTGGTCATGTTGCCAGAAGGGACCATTCCCTGGAGAAGGATATCATGCTTGGTAAAGTGGAGGGTCAATGAAAAGGGGGAAGACCTCAGTAAAATGGATTGACACAGTGGCACCTATGATGGCCTCAGGTGTAGCAAGGATTGTGAGGATGGTGCAGGACTGGGAAGTGTTTCTTTCTGTTGTACATAGGTGACCCTTGTGGTATTTGAAATACTGCTGGCATAGCCTCTAGCCTCACAGCAACATGCAAGCCACCCCAGTATGACAAACTGACAGAAGGGTGGTGGGGACCATAAGGTAGTTTCAATAGTTTTATTTTATATATATATATTCTTCTCTATTTTCCCATTCATAGAGCACAATTTTTTCAGTTTGATCTAAATATTTCAAATTGCTGGTCCATATCATAGGTTTCTCAGAAGCAAGGTTGGGCAATCCTACTTCCGTAGTGATACTGCCATGGAAACCCAAGGAGGGGTCGCTATGAGTCAGGGCTGACTCGAAGGCAAATAACAACAACAACAATATCATAGGTTTAAAGGTTATTATTATTATTCTAATAGCAGTCTAGGTCAGACCCAAAACCCTACCCACTGCCAGCAAGTTGATTCCTTCTCTTAGTTACCCAATAGGACAGAGTAGAACTGCCCCAGTTTCAATAAATTTAACAGAAATGCAATCCCACATATTGCTTCTGACTACAGATATTTAAGTTAGAAATCAATTATTATAAGTACCTAGACATTCCTCAAAATATTTAGAAATTAAACAAAACACTCCTCCATGGTTCTCTTGCACTTCTATACATGACTTGATGGTATAACTGAAAGGGACTATCAACTATTTACCTAGGCAATTTCTCAGGATTGTGTATATAGCAAGAGGGATAAAGTAATGTCTTTTTATGGGGGAAAAAAAAATCTTGCTTACTTCTTATTATGAAAGTAGTGATCCTCTAACTTAGGGTTCCTCAGCTATTAGACAAACCCTTAGTATGCAGTGTCTATCTAGATCCTTTGACATTGCACCCTTGGGATTTGAGAGCAAGGGAAACTGACAAACATGCTGATGATGTTCATGCTGCTTATCGTGACATGATTAGTGAAGATCTTTGTCTCTGACCCAGAGGTCCTATGTCTTTTGCCAACATCCATGAAACACTCCCTGTTTAGATTTTAAGGAGGGTAAAATCACATCAACCTAGACAAAATGATGCCATTTTATAGAACCCTCCCAAATTCAAGTTCTTTTACACTTTTTAGAATAAATAAATAATGTACCTAAACAGACAGACTCTTCCTGGATACTTTTCTTCTTTGGCTGCTATTTGGTGTATGTATCTCAGGAAAATGAAAAAAAAAAAAAAAAAAAAAAACTGAAACAACTTTATGGTAGTCATTTTCTGGATGTGAAGGTCATCAGTGCCCTTTCTATAGCATAAATTTATACCTTAACTCATTGCCATAGTGTTGATTCTGACTCATAGTACCCTTACAGAGTACAACTGTCCCATATAGTTTCCAGGGCTGTAATCTTTACAGAGCAGATTGTCACAGTTTTATTCTGTGGAGAGGGTGGTGGGTTCAAGTCCAGCTCATAGTGACCGAATGTGAAAGAGTAGAACTTCCCCATAGAGTTTTCAAGGCTGTAATGTTTACAGAAGCTGACTGCCACATCTTTCTCCTGTGGAGAGGCTGGTGGGTTTGAACTATTGACCTTTTGGTTAGCAGGTGAGCATGGTTATCCACCGCACCACCAGGGCTCCTTGAATATTTACCTTTGAGGATACTTTGAAGTTGAGATTAAGTTGATAAGGCTTTCAGTGTCTCTGGTCCTTACTTGTTACTTACCTCTTTCATTGGGTTTGGATTCTTTACCCAAAAGAGGTACGTATGTCACTAATACATTAGTAAATCCATTAAGTTTATTAATATACCTAGAATTTCAGCTCTAAGATTGGTTTTATAAAAAGTAAAGCAGAGAAGAATTCTCAGTAACTCCAAGGTGTTTTGTGTTGATAGGTTTAGCTACACATAATCCTGCAATATGGAGTGTGGTTGCAGGTGGCAACCTTGTGATGCTTAAATGATTCATATGAATATTAACCAGATTTTACAGGAAAATAAAATGACATAGCAAGTGGTATTTTCCTTTTGTGCTTAACATATGGCAGGCTTAGTAAAATTCTGAATGCCTAGAAAATTTAGGTAAAAATATAAAATGTAAAATTATTACAAAAAAGAAAAGTTAAAGAAAAAGAGTATATTTTAAAAAATGCATTGCAATATATTGTACAATGAAGTGATTTTTCTCTATGAAAAGAAAATATTTTACTGTTATTTAAGATCATTCTTATGCATTTTATTAAAGTATTTGAAAAAAGATTACATAACAATATACATTAATTGTTGAGGTGAAAATTCTACTCAGAAAAAAATAATTTTCATTAGATAATACCATTATTTTGAATACAGAATAAAATAAAGAGTTATTATCCACTGATTTAGAATATGGTGACCTCATTTTAAAAATCTAATAATTTCATCTTGTTTATCAATTTAATACAAGTATACGAAATTCAATTTGTTTTTTAGAGATAAGATGCAAACTTTTCATTACATTTGGGTAGGTAGCTCTATCTGTTAAATCACAAATATGATGGAATCAACACCTACTATAGCCAGGGATTCATCATTCAGAAAGAACTCCATCAGAATGAGAGCTACTCGATTAAACGGCACTTTACAGTAGGACCCACAAGCTGGTTCTTATGTGCAATTGTATGAAACTTCACGATAAATGGTAACAGCATTTAGATTTTTCAAAGATACTTACTCCGTTATGTTTTATATACTGAATTCACAGTGACTTTGAAAGCAAAGCTACTCCCGATAGAAATCAGTGCAGGAATGTTTCTGCAATTGAGGGTCTTTGTATCTTGAAAGTTTCCCATTGAATAAAGTTTTCAAGAATCTTGCTTGTCCTTTGAGCTTTTTTTTTTTTCAATTTATATTCCAGATGTGAATGCCATTTTTATCTTTACACATAGCTAACAATAAAATAAAATAAGTTTTATTAATCAAGTGTAACTCTGGATCATTTATCTTGCTTTATATCCATCAAGAGAAGACAGACACCTGCTGATTGATCACATTAGTCTTGCTTATGCTTAGTGATCTGTGCCATAGTACTTACAATGATTAGAAAAAAAAAATGGAAAACTTATAAATGAAAATCATCAGTGGTCATTTGCTCTAATGTGCTAACAGTTTCCATAATTATGACAAATAAAGTAGCTTCATCTGTGCTAATTTCAGTAGCCATGAATTAACTAACTGTGGGTAAAGGCTTGTAGGAATAAGTTTAGGACCAACCCATGGGAACTGCAGGCACCATCCAAGAATTGCACTGCATGGAGGTCTAGGTTTCAAGATGCAGAAATCTTATACAGAATTTACACTAACAAAGTCTGTAACTTCAGGCAACCTTTCAGCTAGTAACTACACCAACAGGAGATTTACCTCAGATAAACTGAGAGGATCGACTTAGATGTGTATTTTTGATCCATGGCCAAACTCTGTGTTTTAAAATAAATATAAAATAGTGACTAGCACATATTAGAAAAGCAGTAAATATATTTGATAAATAAGTAAAGCATTACATTAGGAAAGGAACATCCTGACCTGCTCATCATTGTCTCCCCCTCCCTGCAGCACCAATGTCTGTTATTAAAGAACAGACTCTCACTTCTACAACACCTAGGTGAAATTAGGTTAGAAGAAGTTATTTTCTTATAAGAAGGGAAAGAAAGTAGAAAAAAAGTAGCCCTTTTTCATTGACTTCCTCACCCCTTAATGCAAGGACTGGTAAATTATAATTTGGAATGTCTCTTCCTGATATCTTGTCTTCAAGGGGCCCAGAGTGACACTCTAGACTGGGGAGTTATTTGGTGAATGTGAGAAGTGATAATTGGTTTTTGCTTTGTGTGATTTGTACTGTATGTGGCTTTCCTACCAAAGTCTTCTCTACTTCTCACATTCTCTTAGTTCTTTAGTGCTGTTATAACTTGTGCTAATAACACAAGTGGAAGGCTTTAATAAACAGTAATTTATTCTTCTATATACTAGAAGGCTAGAAGTCTGAATTCAGAGTGCCAACTCTAGGGGCTGGGAGAATGCACCTCGCTCGACTTTGGGCCTTAGGTCTCCCTCTTCTTTCAGGCTCACTGGAGCTGGAGGCTTCTCTTAACTCATGCCAATGCTGGTTGTTGAGGCTGACAAACCCAAGATTGGTGGGTAAAATGCCACAATCTCGAGATAAGCAGGCAACACGGCACTCGTTGGAGTCCAGGACTGGAGATGAAGGCTGAACCAAATGCAGGGCTCTTTCAATATACTGGAAACCAGCCACACCCCAAAGGCAATTCTCCCTCAACTGGTTAATTGTTCACAGTGGATTCTACCATGGAGGTGATATTGCAATGCCCAGTCTCATCATAGGGAATAACTACATCCAGATGCCAAGCCACTCCAAGTCACAGCCCACCTAAGTTGACACACAACCTTAACTACCACACTCATCAATTAAATGATTTGAAAAGGCAAATTCAGAGAGACTGAGGAAATTTTTGACAAATAAAATGGAAAAAAAAAATTAATATACAGAAACTATAAAATGTTTGTTGCTAGATGTCGATGAGCCGGTGGCAACAAGTCAGCACAATTGTATACCACCCTCACAGTTGCTGCTGTGTCTGAGCCCATCATTGCAGCTACTGTGTCAATACATCTCATTGAGAGTTTTCTCTTTTACATTGACTTTCTACATCACCAAACATGATGAATTTTTCTACAAGTTGGTCCCTCCTGATAATATGTCCAAAGTACATGAGACAAAATCATACCATATGTGCTTCTAAGAAGCAATCTGGCTGTACTTCCTCCAAGACAGATTTGTTGATTCTTATGGTTCTTGTTGTTAGATGTCATTGAGTTAGTGTCAAATTATAGCAACCCTAACTACAACAGAGTGAAACACTGCCCAGTCCTGTATCACTCTCACAATTGCTGCCATGCCTGAACCCATAATCACAGCCACTGTGTCAATCTATCTCCATGAGAGTTGTCCCCTTTTTTACTGACCTTCTACTTTACCATGCACGATATCCTTCTCCAAGACTGGTCCCTTGGACAACATGTCCAAAATGTAAGAGACAAAGTCTGGCCATTTTTGCTTCTAAAGAGAATTCTGGCTGTACTCCTTCCAAGACAAATTTGTTCATTTGTCTAGCAGTCTGTGGTACATTCAATATTCTTCACAAACATTACAGTTCAAATGCTTCAATACTTCTATGGTCTTTAATCATTGTCCAGCTCTCACATGCTTATGAAGCTATTGAAAATGCTATGGCTTGAATCAGGCACACCTTAGTCTTCAAAGTGACAATCATGCTCTTAAACACATTAAATAGATCCTTTACAGCAGATTTTCCCAATGTAATGTTGTTTGATACCTGGACTACTGCTTCCATGGGCATTAATTAGGGATCCAATTAAAATGAAATGTTTGATAAGCTCAATGTTTTCTCCATTTATTACGATGTTACTTTTTGATCCAGTTATGAGAGTTTATGTTTTACTTATGTTGAGATGCAATACATACTAAAGGTTGTATTCTTTGCTCTTCATCATTGAGTGCGTAAAGTCCTCTTTAGTTTCAGCAAGCAAGGTTATGTCATCCCCACATTGCAGGTGGTTAATGAGTCTTCTCCCATGTTGATGTCACATTATTCTTCATATATTCCAGCTTTTCAGATTATTTGCTCAGCATGCATATTTAATAAATATGGTGAAAGGATACATTCCTGACACACAATTTTCAGATTTTCAACCATGCAGTATCCCTTTGCTCTGTTTGGGCAGCTGCCTCTTGATCAATGTATGTTGTTGTTGTTGTTGTTGTTGTTGTTTGCCGTCGAGTTGGCCCCGACTCATAGCGACCCCTCCTTGGGTTTCCGAGGCAGTATCACTACGGAAGTAGGATTGCCCAACCTTCCTTCCGAGGAGTGGCTGGTGGGCTTGAACCGCCAGCCTTCTGGTGAGCAGTCAAGTGCCTTAGGCACTATGCTATAGGTTCACCATATTAAAATAGACTAGAGATTTTAATAACATCAACAAAGGAGATACTCAAATGTTAAATATATACCTATCATTATGTCTGTCTGTATGTAAGCTCATTAGTCATCAGAAAAATGTCAACTAAAACTACAGGGAAATACTAATATGTATTAACCAGAATGGCTTAAGTTAGCAACACTAACAATATGTAACAACAAGGAGGGCATATAATTTAAACTTACTTACACTTCTGGTGGTACTTTTAATATTGAAAAAATATGTGTGTTAAGTACTACATTGCTTATATTAGTTATGTACAGCCTAGAAAATTCAACTCTAAATATATACTTAATAGAAATGTATATATATATGTATTGAAAGACATCTGTAAAAATGTTCATAGTAACATTATGTATATAGACCAAAAAGTACAAACAATCCAAATGTCAATCCTATACAATGAGAATAATTGCAGCATGCAACAACATGAAAGTATTTCAGAAGCATAACATTGAGAGAAATAAGCCAGACACATAAAACTATGTACTGAATTATTTCATTTAAATAAAGTTGAAAACTAAGCAACATTGGTCTATGGGGTATTAAATGTTATGGTAATAGTGACTTTTTGGAAAGAAGGTGAGGGTTGTGAATAGAGGGGTCATAAGAATGACTTCAGTGGTACTAGTAATATTTTATTCTTGATTGGGAGTGATAGTATTTACATGATTGTGTTCTCTTTCAGAAAATTCATCCAACCGTACACTTACAATTTGCATACTTTTTGTATATATGCACTATTTCATTTTTTTAATTCACAAGAATTTATGAAACAATAATTCTGCAATGTATAAACTTTTTAGTTCTTCACTGCATAGTACTCAAAATGCATTTTAAATGGACATTCTTGGAATGATGTTTTGTAGTGTTTTGTGTTGTTTTTCATCAGTCAATAGTGATCCTTTCCTGTTATAACTCAGTCTCTTCAACCTTGTTTATTGAATAATTTAGTAACTAAACATGCTGAGACTATAGCAAGGATCTTTGTTTTTCTGTACACAAAGAATTGACAAGTATCCTAGATATTTCTAATGATCTATAAAGAAGCACAGCAACTTCAAAAACAAAATCTAGGGATTTGATGCAAGTGGGGCTATTCTGAGTCTTATTTTGCCCTCTTCACAGAAGACTCAAACAGAGTCTTTGAAGCAAGTACACAGCTTTATTTGAATCTGCCAGCAAGACATAAAGATGAAATATTCCTAGCACGCCATTGTCTGGTCAATTTAAAATGAATCCCTTCATCTTTCTGGGGTTTACTGTGCAGTAAACTGGGTCATCTCAACATCTTTTGTGCAGGATATTCTAGAAGCTGTATGAATAACTCCAAGAATCATCCCACTCTGAATCCAAGTCACATTTATGAAGCAAGAAAGGCATAGAATTATGCCTTCAGCTGGGTGAAGTCTACGTCCTTTAAGGTCAGAAAGGCTGTGATGATTTAGAGAAATACTGGCTCTTTATTATTATTATTTTATGAGGGAGATAAGGTAATTTATGATAATTCAAGAATAGCAAAGGAAGGCTGCCTCCCATCTCTACTGCTATGTATTAATGAGAGGAACTTGATGTTAAGAGTCACACTTTTATTACCAAAAGGAGAATTGAATAAAACACAGCTGGGGATATTTTGATTTTGGCATATAATAATACAGTGTAACTCAAATTATGCCTCTACATTGGTGTGACTTGATAGTTACAATTAACTGATATTGACTGTGAGTTACAGGATTGTTGTTGTTGTTGTTGTTATTTGCCGTCGAGTCGGCCCCGACTCATAGCGACCCCTCCTTGGGTTTCCGAGGCAGTATCACTACGGAAGTAGGATTGCCCAACCTTCCTTCCGAGGAGTGGCTGGTGGGCTTGAACCGCCAGCCTTCTGGTGAGCAGTCAAGTGCCTTAGGCACTATGCTACCAGAGTTACAGGATAGCAAGGTAATTTTGTGAAAAGTAACACTTTCTGTCAAGTTTAGTTTTACTTTTTAATTTTTCCACAACTTGATTAAATTGAATAAATTTGGTCAAAAACATATCCACATACACATTGATTAGAAGCCTATTTCAAAATTTCCGTGGTATTTTCCACAAAACTCTATTTAATTCTCTGAAATATTTCATCCTGTCTTTCTTTCTCACATACACCTCATATATATCGTTTCTCTCTCATTCCCTCTCTCTCTCTCTCTCTCATACACGCACACACACACACACACACACACTCATGCAGGAACTTAGGTGCACATCTCCCTAGCCTAGAAGTGAATTTGTTTCTACCTCTCCCTAGAAGCAGTGGCTCTTTACCTATGTTTACTTTGGACACAGTGTGCACTGCTTCTCTCCAGGGCTTGAGAATTTGCATAGCAAGAGAGAAAGGTGCAGGAAAGTAGGAACACTTTCTTTGCCTGAATTTCAGTAGCAGGTAGTCACTTCTTGTACATCTACCCTGTCAAAAAGTGCTGTCTCTGATTTCTCATGAGAATTAATGGATGTTCATGGTTAAAAAACAAATAAAAGAAAAAAAGAAAGAAAGAAAAAAACCTTGCAAGTTAACATAAACTCTTCTATTTCTGGGGACCTCAGTTACTGTAAACTGATGTTCTAGCTCTAGCTAGATTTATTAACTATTTATTAACTATTTAGCTGGTTTCTTCTTTCACATGGATGGTAGGCTTCTCTTTCTTCCCTGTCTTTGGAGGGATTTACATAATTTTGGACTTCCTTTTCTTGGTTGGGTTGTGACGTCTTTGACCATTCTGATGAAATCAAGAAAAGTTACGATTTTTGTATCTTACCAAGACTCATCTGAGTTTTCAGGTAGGAGCAACATTGTTTTGCAGTTTTACATTCTAAGTGGAAGCATTTTATAATACCTATAAAAGGGGGTATATTCATAAACAAAGTTTTATTGAAATGAAGATGGATAGTGGCTGAAGGATTTCCAGTTATATTTCATTCTCCAGGATGTATGCAGCTAAATTCTGGCATAAATAAAGTTGTTTACTAACCTTTAATGAAAAACTTAATTTAAAATATTTTAGGTGTTTAATTAATTAATATCACCTTCATGATAAATGTCTTCTTGTTGTTTTTAGGTGTCATCAAGACAGCTCTGAACTCATAGTGACCTCGTATGCAAAAGAAAGAAACACTGCCTGGTCCAGCACCAGCATCATGATCCTTGCTATACCTGAGCCTATCATTGCAGCTATGTATCATCCATCATGTTGAGAGACTTCCCCTTTTTCAATGACCCTTCACTTTACTAAGCATAACATCCTTTTTTAGGGAATAGTCTCTTCTGACAACATGACCAAAGTAGGTGAGGGAAAGTCTGGCCATTCTCTCTTCCAAATGTCCAAGTGACATTTTGGCTGAACTTCTTCCATGAAAGATTTATTAGCTCTTCAGGCAGTCCACTATACTTTCAGTATTCTTTGCCTTAAATGTCTATCAAGCCAAAAAGAGAATAGGAATGGGAGTACAGAATGTAAGAGTTTGACTTTTGTGCATTAAACTAATCACCAAAATAATGATGTAAATCAAGTAATGTTATACTCAGATGTGAACAACAGAATATATTGCCAATTTATTTTTTGACACAAATTAAAGAAACATTAATTGATTATCTATTTTCCTTTCATTGAATGTTTAATGCATACAGAGATTGATAATTTAGGTTTTTGCCCTAAAATAATATAATCTGAGGAGACAGATCTACTCAAAACTCACTGCCATTGAGTTGAATCTGACTCATAGTAATCCCTCCTCAAGTTCTCGAGGTGATATAGTACAGAAGTAGATTGCTCAACCTTCCTTCCTTCTGAGTGGCTGATGGGTTTGAATTCCCATACTTCTGGTTATCAGGCTGGTGATTCAAACCTACTAGCCACTCTGTGGAAGGACAGATATAACAAACAAACAAACAAAATTTAAAATATGTAATAGGAATAACTATAGTATACACATAACAACAGCAACAACAACAACACTGTTGATCACAAAGGAGGAAAGACAAGGAAAAAAAAAATCTTTATCTTTAAGGACTAACCAATACACTAATTCATTTAATCTTTACAATTGAATAATTTAAGTATTATTATTCCACATTTTACAGATAGGCAATATAGAGTTCTTAAAATATATACATATATATGCATATATGTATGTATACACACATTGTTATTGTTGTTGTCATGTACTGTCCAGTTGGACCCAATTCATAGTGACCTCTCCGTGGGTTTCCGAGGCAGTATCACTACGGAAGTAGGTTGCCCAACCTTCCTTCCGAGGAGTGGCTAGTGGGTTTGAACTGCAAGCCTTCTGGTTAACAGTCAAGAGCCTTAGGCACTAAGCTACTAGAGCTCGCTGTATACATACACACATATATGTATATATATATAGACAAGGCAGCAGGATCCAGGTAAGGGGAGGGAGACAGGCCCCACCCAAGCAGTAGGAGGGAGGGAAAGCCGGGGATGACAAAGTGGCAGAAATCAGGTAAGGGGAGGGTGGACAGGTTTCAAACAGCTAAGGGAGACAAACTTAGTTTGTCATAATGTGGTGGTTAACATGTAGTTGTCAGGCTTGAGGCTGTGCCATCAGTGTTTCAAATCCCAGTAGGGTTGCACATATTGCACAGATTTCAATGCAGCTTACAGACTGAGAAAGACTAGGAAGAGGAAGAGGCCATCCACTTCTCAAAGAATTGGCCAGGGAAAACCTTTTGAGCAGCAGAGAAACATTTCCTGATATATTACTGTGCAACTTTATGAATAGCCCTGAAACATTGTCTGATACAGTGCAGGAAGATGAGCCCTTTAGAACAGAAAGCATTCAAAATATGACTGGGAAAGAGCTGCCTAATCATAGTAGAACCAATATTAATGACATGGATAAAGAAAAGCTTTTGGGACCTCCATTTGCTGATGTGGCATGACTCAAATTGAGGAGAAACAGCTGCAAAGATCCATTAATAATTGGAACATGGAATGTACAAAGTATGAATCTAGGAAAATTGGAAGTTGTCAGAAATGAAATGGAATGTACAAAGATTGATATCCTAGGCACTAATGAGCTGAAATGGACCAGTTTTGGCCATTTTGAATCAGACAATCATATGATCTATTATGCTGGGAATGAAAAATTGAAGAAGAATGGCATGGCATTCATCATCACAAAGACTGTTTCAAGATATGTCCTGAGTACAATGCTGTCAGTGATAGAGTAATATCCATACACCTACAAGAAAGATCAGTTAGTACTACTATTACTCAAATTAATGTACCAACCACCAGTGCCAAAGTTGAGGAAATTGAAGATGATTATCAACTTCTGCAGTCTGAATTGATGGAACATCCAGTCAATATGTGTTGATTATCACTGGTGACTGGAATACAAACGATGGAAACAAAGAAGAATCACTGGTACTTGGAAAATTTGGCCTTGGTGACAGAAATAACGCTGGAGATCACATGATAGAATTTTGCAAGCCAATGAGTTATTCATTACAAATACCTTTTTTCAACAACCCAAAATGTGGCTATACACATGGACTTGGCCAGATGGAGTACACAGAAATCAGATTGACTACATCTGTGGCAAGAGGTGATGAAGAAGCTCAACATCTTCAGCCAAAACAAGGCCAGGAACTGATTTTGGAACAGACCATCAACTGCTCATATGCAAGTTCAACTTGAAGTTGAAGACAATTAAAACAAATCTAGTAGAGCCAAAATATGATCTTGAATATATCCTTCCTGAATCTCAAGACCATTTAAAGAATAGATTTCATGCATTGAACACCAATGACCAAAAGCCAGAATAATCCTGGAATGACATTGAGACCATCATCCATGAAGAAAGCAAGAGGTCATTTAAATGACAAGAAAGGAAGAAAAGACAAATGGTTGTCAGAAGAGACTCTGAAACTTGTTCTTGAGCAGACAGTAACTAAAACAAATGGAAGAAATGACAAGATAAAAGAATTGAATAGAAGATTTCAAAGAGCAGCTTGAGCAGACAAAGCCAATTACTATAATGAAATGTACTAAGACATGGAGTTAGAAAACCAAAAGAGAAAAACACGCTCAGCATTTCTCAAGCTGAAAGAACTGAGGAACAAATTTAAGCCTCGAGTTGCAATATTGAAAGATTCTATGGGCAAAATACTGAATTATGCAGGAAACATCAAAAAGAAGATGGAAGGACTACACAGAATCACTGTAGAAAGAACTGGTTGATCTTCATCCATTTCAGGAGGTGGCACATGATCAAGAGCTGAAGGAAGAAGTTGAAGCTACACTGAAAGAATTGGCAAAAAACAAAGCTCCAGGAATAGACAGAATATCCATTGAGATGTCTGAACAAATGGATGCCCCACTGGAGGCACCCACTCAAGTATGGCAAGAGAATTGGAAGACAGCTACCTGGCCAACTGACTGGAAGAGATCCATATTTGTATCCATTCCAAAGAAAGGTGATCCCACAGAATGTGGAAATTATTGAACAATATCATTAATATCTCATGCAAATAAAATCTTACTGAAGA
>NW_006921936.1:2696461-2697129 GCF_000298275.1 Orycteropus afer afer
ATGGGGCAATCTACTTCCGTAGTGATACTGCCTCGGAAACCCAAGGAGGGGTCGCTATGAGTCGGGGCCGACTCAACGGCACACAACAACAACAACGTATATCCCTGCTTCTGTCAGGATGATTGACAAGTCGGAACTCATAGAGACCCCCATTGGAAGTAGATGGTGCAGTCTTGCTTCCTTGGAGTGGCTGGTGGGTTTGAACTGCCAGTCTTCTGGTTAGCAGTCAGATGCCTTAGGCACATACTGCAGTTTGAGACACTCTTAAAATATATAGTCCTTCCTTGATTCAACTTAGGATCCTGAGACTAAAATAATATCATAATTATATTCTTATGTTTTGTAGTAAATATATGTGTATGACTCTATGGCAGGCCCTCTGACCCCAAAATTTTATTAAATTTTTGGTTTTGGTATCTTTTTGATCCACTGGGTGGCAATATAATGCAAATAATGAGTCCAGACCAAAAAAAAAAAAAAGTGAGGGAGTGATAATATATGTACCTGGTGGCCTAAGGTACCTAAGACATTTGACTGCTAACCAGAAGACTGGCGGTTCAAACCCACTAGACACTCCTCGAAAGAAGATTGGGGAATCTACTTCCATAGAGATACTGCCTCAGAAACCCAAGGAGGAGTTTCTATGAGTCAGAACACACTCAACAGCA
>NW_006921936.1:2697229-2702770 GCF_000298275.1 Orycteropus afer afer
AAAAAAATGGTTGCAGCAGTATATTGACAGAACTTCTAGAAATGCAAGCTGGATTCAGAAGAGAATGTGCAACAAGGGATATCACTGCTGATGTCAGATGGATCTTGGCTCAAAGCAAAGAATACCAGAAAGATGTCTACTTGTGTTTTACTGACTATGCAAAAGCATTTGATTGTGTGGATCATAACCAATTATGGGTAACATTGAGAAGAATGGGAATTCTAGAACACTTTATTGTACTCATGAGGAACTTGTACATAGACCAGGAGGCTGTCATACAAATGGAACAAGGAGACACTGCATGGTTTAAAATCAAGAATGGAATGCACCAGGGTTGTATCCTTTCACCATACTTATTCAATCTGCATGCTGAGCAAATAATCCGAGAAGCTGGACAGTATGAAGAAGAACATGGCATCAGGATTGGAGGAAGAATCATTAACAACCAGCAATATGCTGGCAATACAACTTTGCTCACTGAAAGTGAGGATGACTTGAAGCACTTACTGATGAAGATTAAAGAATACAGTCTGCAGTATAGATTACATCTCAATATAGAGAAAACAAAAATCTTCACAACTAGACCTACAAGCAGCATCACGATAAATGGAGAAAAGATTGAAGTGGTCAGACTTCACATTGCTTGATCTTACAATTGATGCCAATGGAAGCAGCAGACAGGACATCAGATGACATATAACACTGGGCAAATTAGCAGCAAAAGACCTCTTTCAAGTGCTGAGGAGAAAAGATGTCTTCTTGAGGATAAAGGTGCTCTTGACGCAAGCCATGGCATTTTCAATTGCCTCATATGCATGTGATATCTGGACAATAAATAAGGAAGACTGAAGAAGAGTTGATGCTTTTGTTTGTGGTGCTGGCAAAGAATGCTGAAAGTACCATGGACTGATAAAACAACAAACAAATCTTTCCTGGAGGAAGTGCATCCAGAATTCTCCTTGGAAGCAAGAATGGCCAGACTTCATCTCACCTACTTTTTCATGTTGTCAGAAGGCACCCTTCCCTAGAGAAGGATGCCATGCTTGGTAAAGTAGAGGGTCAATGAAAGTAGGGAAGGCTTTCAATGAGATGGATTGACACAGTGGCTACAGGGATGGACTCAATATAGCAGGGATGGTAGAGCTGGTGCAGGATCAGGCAATGTTTTGTTCTGCTGTGCATAGGATCTCTATGGATTAGAGACAACTCCAAGGCACCTAACAGTGACCTGTACATATATATATATATCTCTCATATTAAAAAAAGACTTACCTCAAGTCTTATGTCTAGTAAGTTTTAAGTTGGGATTGGTTCTAAATTAGGAGCTGAACAATTCTGTAAAATTATCCAAATAATCTAAAATTTGATTAAGTTTATAATACTTTGATATTGTTTCCATATGGATAAATAACATTAGGTCATTTGGAAAAAAACAACATTTAATATTTTAAAATGTTTCAAAATATCATATATGCATTGTAACATTATAAAAAATATTCTAAGTAGGAAATAAATTATTAATGTAATGTCAGTAAATGGAAAATAATTATAAGATATATAGGACCCAAAATTAAGATGAATTTATCATGCATACTATAAAATTGAAATCTTTAGTAATGCTTAGGCTTTATTTACTTCTATTGTTCAAAACCAATTATGTTCACCATGATGATTTTTAGTAGGTTCATGGAAGCACGGACCTACATATAATTCACACGGAATGAATTTCTTCTGTCTTCTTGAACATCCTTAGCCCAGTTAAATTAGGTTAAAATGAACATCTACTGAAAATTTTGAAGAGGGAAATAAGTAATAAATGAAATTTGAAGAATATATGGGGAAATCAGAAAGGTTGTCCAAATCTTGTTCTGTGAGAGTGGTTAGAACTTAGGGGAAGAGGAGCTCCAGTAACTCTGGAAACCTTTCTTCTTAGCTAGCTCAGCCTAAATCATTGTCTATGCTGAGATCTCATCTCTCCCATACCAAAGCATCTGTATCATATCAAGTGCCTTTGTAATTAGCAAAGATGAGATCTTTTTTAGTAGGTTTTAATGAAAGATGTATTGATAACTACCGGTGATTGGGTTGCATAAGTTGGAAACAGAGAAGAAGCATCAACAGTTGAAAATATAGCCTTGGTGAAAGAAATGATATGGGAGACCACATGAAAGAATTTTGCAAACCCAATCACTTATTCATTGTAAATACAAGTTTTTGAAAACAGAAACAGTGATTATACACCACTCCTCCGTCACTTTGTCATACATACTGTGTTGGCTTGTGTGTTGCTGTGAGGCTGAAGGCTATGCCACCAATATTTCAAATACTAGCAGGGTCACCCATGGTGGACAGATTTCAGTAGAGCTTCCTGACTAAGACAGACTGGGAAGAAGGAAGGGACCATCTACTTCTTAAAGAATTAGCCAGTGAAAACCTTATGAACAGTAGAGAAACACTGTTTGTTATATTACTGGAAAACTTTATAAATAACCTTGAAGCATTGTCTGATATAGTGCTAGAAGATGAGCCCCTCAAGTTGGAACTCATTCCAAATAATACTGGGGAAGAGCTGCTTCCTTAAGGTAGAGTTGACCTTAATCATGTGTATGGAACAAAGCTTTTGGAACCTCCATTTACTGATGTGGCATGACTCGAAATAGGAAGAAACAGCAGCAAACATCCATCAATAATTTGAAGACAGAATGTATGAAGTAGGAATCTAAGAAAATTGGAAGTTGTCAAAAATGAAATAGAATGCAGAAAGGTAGCTCTCTTAGGCATTAGTAAGCTGAAATGACTAGGCTTTGGCCAATCAGACAACCATATGATGCCAGGAATGACAAACTGAAGAGGAATGGTGCGTGGGGGGCATTCCTCATCACAAAAATTGTTTCAAGATCTATCCTGAAGTACAACATTTTCAGTGATAGGATAACATCCATAAGCCTACAAGGAAGAGCAGTTAATACTAATATTATTCAAATTTTTGCACCAACCCCCAAAGCCAAAGACAAGAAAATTGAAGATTTTTACCAACTTCTGCAGTCTGAAACTGACCAAACAAGCAATCAAAATTTGTTGATTATTAGTGGTGATTGGGATGCAAAAGTTGGAAGCAAAGAAGAATCACTGATAGTTGGAAAATATGGCCTTGGTGATAGAAATTATGCCAAAGATCACATGATAGAATTTTGCAAGAACAATGACTTATTCATTAGAAGTACCCCTTTTCAACAACATAAACAGCAGTAATACACATGGGCCTCACCAGATGGAATACACAGGAATCAGATCTACTACATCTGTGAAAAGAGCCAATGGGGAAGCTCAATATCTTCTACCAAAACAAGGTCAGGAGCTGACTGTGGAACAGATCATCAACTGCTCATGTGCAAGTTCAATTTGAAGGTGAAGAAAATTAAAAGAAGTCAACAAGAGTCAAAATATGACCTTGATTATGTTGTTGTTAGGTACTGTCTAGCCATGTTGTATATCCCTCCTGAATTTAGGGATCATCTGAAGAATGGATTTCATGTATTGAGTGCCAAAGACCAAAACCAAGTGAACTGTGAGATGAAATCAAGAACATCATAAATGCAGAAAGCAAAAGGTCATTGAAAAGACAGGAAAGGAAGAAAAGACCAAAATGAATGTCAGAAGAGACTCTGAAACTTGCTTTTGAGTGGAGAATAGATAAAGCAAATGGAACAAATGATGAGATAAAACATTTGAACTGAAGACTTCAGAGGCCAGCTCGAGAAGACAAAGTTAGTTAGTTATAATGAAATGTGCAAAGACCTGGAGTTGGAAACCATAAGAGAAGAACATGCTCAGCATTTCTCAAGCATTAAGAACTGAAGAAAAAAGTCAAGATTTGAGTTGCAATATTGAAAGATTCTAGGCAAAATTTTGAATGATGCAGGAAACATCAAAAGAAGATGGAATACACAAAGTCACTGCACACACATACACAAAAATTGTTCATCTATTTCAGGAGGTGGCATATGATCAAGAAGGAGGAAGTTGAAGTTTCACTGAAGGAATTGGTAAAAAACTAGGCTTCAGGAATTGATGGAATTCCCATTGAGAAATTTGGAAGACAGCTACTTGGCCAACTGACTGAAGAGATCCATGTTTGTACCCATTCCAAAGGAAGGTGATCTAACAGAATGTGGAAATTATTAAACAACATCATTAATATCACATGCAAGTACAATTTTGCTGAAGATAATTAAAAAATGGTTGCAGCAATATATTGACAGGGGACTTTCAGAAATGTAAACCAGATTAAGAGGAGGATATGGAACAAAGGCTATCATATGTCAGATAAATCTTGGCTGCAAACAAAGAATACTAGAAAGATGTTTACTTGTGTTTTATTGACTATGCACATTCATCTCTGTAGATCATAATAAATTATGGGAACATTGAGAAGAAAGGGAATTCCAGAACACTTAATTGTGCTCATGGGGAACATGTCCATAGACCAGGAGGCTGTTGTTAGAACAGAAAAAGAGGATATGGCATGGTTTAAAATCAGGAAATGAGTATTTCAAGTTTGTATCCTCTCACCATATGTATTGAATCTGTATGATAAGCAAATAATCCAAGAAGCAGGACTGTATGAAGATGAACATGGCATCAGGATCGGAGGAAGACTCATTAACAATCTGCGATGCAGATGACACAACTGGGCTTACTGAAAGTGAAGATGACTAGAGGCACTTACTGATGAAGATTAACGACTTCTGTCTGCAGTATGGATCACAGATCAACATAAAGAACACGAAAATCCTCACAACTGGGCCATATCACAATAAATGGAGAAAAGATTGAAGTCGTTAGAGATTTCAAATTGCTTGGTTCCACAATCAACCACAATGGAACCAGCAGTCAAGAAATCGGATGACGTATTGCACTGGGTAAATCTGCTGCAAACCACCTCTTTAAAGTGCTGAAGAGCAAAGATAGCTGTCTGAAGACCAAGGTGTGCCTAACCAAGCCGTGGTATTTTCAATACCTCATATGCATGTGAAAGATGGACAATGCATAAGGAAGACCAAAGAAAAGTTGATGCTTTTGAGTGACAGTGTTGGTGGAGAATACTGAAAGTAACATGGGCTTCCAGAAGAACTAAAAAATCTGTCCTGGAAGAAGTGCAGCCAGAATCCACTTTAGAAATAAGAATGGCTAGACTTTGTCTCACCTACTTTGGATATGTTGTAAGAAGAGACCATTCTCTGGAGAAGGATATCATGCTTGGTAAAGTGGAGGGTCAGAGAAAAAGGGAAGACCCTCAATGAGATTGATTGACACAGTGGCTGCAATGATGGGCTCAGATTGTGAGGATGGCGCACAACTGGGCATATGTAGATCTATGTTGTTGTTGTTGTTGTTAGGTCCTGATGATTCCTGTTGTTGTTGTTGCTGTTAAGTGCCGTTGAGTCATTTCCGACTCATAGTGACCCCATGCACAGCAGAACGAAACACTGCCCGATCCCGCACCAGCCCCACAATCCCTGCTATACTTGAGCCCATCAT
>NW_006921936.1:2705425-2725830 GCF_000298275.1 Orycteropus afer afer
GGAAACCCAAGGAGGGGTCGCTATGAGTCGGGGCCGACTCGACGGCACATAACAACAACAACAACAACAACAACAATCTGTATACTATATACTGAAAGTCTCTCCTCCCCCAGCCCCCCCATCAGTATTTGTATTATATTGCCATATGGTGGATAAAACAGGTAACAAAACCAAAAATTTTATAAAACCTTGGTGTCAGGGGGCCTGCCATAGAGTCATACACACATATTTACTACAAGAGATAAGAATATAATTATTTTAGTCTCAGGATCCTAAGTTGAATCAAGGAAGGACTACATATTTTAAGACTGAGGGGAAGAATAAATCTTGGACCCAAATACAGTAGCGTTATAATTGAGAACTGTATCAGTTAAAGGAATGTCTCATATTTACTGATTCTCTATGGGTACCACCACCACTGCCGGGGCTCAGAAGAAGCTTGTCCACAGGCGGCCAAGGGGAAACCTTTCCTCAGGGGATGGAGGGGAGAACTGAAGACTGAGAGGACACTTGGAATAAAAACCGAAGGCCCTGCATGGACTAGAGAAGCAGAGAGCTGCCCTGCGCCGAGGAAGAGAGGGATGTGCTTTCCTCTTGAGGAGAGGATTCTAGTCTTTATCTACTTGCCTCCTGATGCTGATCCCTAGCTGTAGTTAGTTGATCCTGATCCTGAGTTATTTCCTTAATAAGCCATTTAAGTGGTTTAAGTACAGTTTGTGAGTTCTGTGATATGTGTGATGAATTGCTGAACTCAAGTGAGGGAGAATAGAGTGTAGAGGGGAGGGAGAATAGAGGGTGTCAGAGATGGAGAGGTACAGCAGCTTGGACATTGTGGAAATCTGGGATGTATTTGATCCTGGTCTCCTAGGAATTGGCCTTGTGCTGATTCATTTATTTGAAGTTATTCATAAAGTTATCATTAAACACTTCCAAGTTGTGCAATTATGTTAACACAAATCTTGTTGGAATTGTTAATAGGGATGTATCCATTAGAATTAAACTTTGAATAATCTGCTATCATGGGGAAATTAAGAAGAAACGCAACATTTTAGTTATCTAATTCTGTTTTATGTACATTAAATTTCTTTCTTGGACAAATGCTGTAATAAAACTTGTAATCTTTCAATCAAATATGTGAGGATTCAAACCCTACTAAGAATAGTAATTTGATGTTTTACATTTAATTTTGTTGTAACCTATGTTTAGGGACCCACTTCTCTTTCCCACCAGAAGATGTCCTTGCTGCAATAGGGAGTTCAAGAAGATCAAGGAATTGGGCTGCAGGTGTCTTTAACCAAAAGGATAAAGCCTGACAGATTCTTGGAGATTGTTTTTTTTTCCTCTGCTTTTAGCACATGTGTGCCTCTCTTGCTTATTCTAAACACATATTGAGTTAAAATTGACTACTACATTTAAATAAACATTCTGTAGCAACATTGCATTGAAATATCAGAAATAGAGGTACTGCTACCTTATCTGTATAACTTAAAACCAAACTCACTGCCATTGAGTGGATTCTGACTCATAGCAACCCCATTGAGTTTCTGAGGCAGTAAATCTTTATGGAAGATGATTGCCCCATCTTTCTTCCCTGAAGTGACAGGTGGGTGTGAAGTCTTTATATAACTAGTACTCTTGGACTACATAAGATGGACAGTTGCTGGATTAGTTTACTTTAGCCAGTATGGCTGTACTTCTGGTAATGTAGTGCCCAAGGCACTTGACTGTTAACCAGAAGGCTGGCAGTTCAAACTCACCAGCCACTTCTTGGAAAGAAGGTTGGGCAATCTACTTCCATAGTGATACTTCCTTGGAAACCCAAGGAGGGGTCACTATGAATCGGGCTGACTCGACAGCACATAACAGCAACATATTTCTATTGAATTTCCAAAATGCAAAACACCTACCACCACCATTATCCAATGAGCACACTGTCTATTGGTCACATGAAAAACAATAATTATTTTTATTCATATAACTTTGACCTTATGAAATAATACCCTTCATGTTATTGTGAAGATATAAGCAAAGAATGTCACTGCCTGATCTATTGAAGGAAAATGTCACTTTTCCAAATATTTTCTCCCTGCTCACCATAATTTCTCAGCCTATGAAAAGTATGAAATATGAAAAAAAGAAGTATAAATTCTTCATGTCAAGTTGTTGCTGTTGTTAGGTTCCATCAAGTTGGCTCAGACTCATAGCAAACCTTTGTACAACAGAATGAAACACTGCCTGGTCCTGTGCCAACTGCACGGTCCTTGCTGTACCTGAGCCCATCTTTGCAGCCACTGTGTCAATCCATCTCATTGAGGGCCTTCCCATTTTTCATTGACCATCCACTTTACCAAGCAGGATATCACATTTTTTAAGAGCAGTATTGATTATGGTCAAACTTTGGTGGGAAGCATAATAATAATAATAAAAATAATACCATAAAAGAGTTGAATTTATAAGGGAAATTCTTACTACTGGCAATATGAACTGCACTTTTTTCAAGATTTTGGAGTAAAATATGAAGGTTTAAATTTGATTAATATTTTCTATTATTACTAGTGATAACCTCACTTCACTATATCACCTTTCTAAGAACAAATAAGAGGACTGTAGAGGGAGGAAAGAAGACTGGTACATATCATAAATTGAGATATTGAGTAGTATTCCTGGCAAACCAGGATGTATGTTTGCCCTAGGAATACTTTGACACTTTCCTGAATCTCTTATTGGCCTGATTGATGAATTGTTGTTGTCACTGTTAGGTGTCATCAAGTTGGTTCTGATCCATAGAGACCTTATGTACAATCGAATGAAACACTGTCTGGTCCTGCACCATTTTCAAATTCTTTGCTTTGCTTGAGACCATTATTTCAGTCACTATGTCAGTCCATCTCATTGAGGGTATTCCTATTTTTCACTGACCCTCTACTTTATGATATGACCCTCTACAATATGACTTCCTTCTTTAGGGACTGGTCCCACCTGACAACATGATGAAATGGGCGAGAGGAAGCCTGGCCAATCTTGCTTCTAAGGAACATTGCAGATGCACTTCTTTCAGGACAGATTTGTTCATTCTTATAGCAGTCCATGGTATATTCCATTCTCTTCACCAACACCACAATTCAATTGCATCAGTTCTCCTCCAGTCTTCCTTATTCATTGTCCAGCTTTCATATGCATATGAGGCTGCTGAAAATACCACGGCTTGGTTCAGCCTCACCTTATTCTTCAGAGCAAAATATTTGCTCTTTAAATCATTGAAGAGGTCTTTTACAGATTTGCCCAATGTGATACGTCATTTGATTTCTTGACTGCTGTTTCTGTGGGTGTTGATGTGGATCCAAGAATAATGAAATCCTCCACAATTTCAATATTTTCTCTGTTAATCATCATGTTGCCTTTTGGTTCATTTGTGAAGAATTCTGTTTTCTTAATGTTGATGTATAATCTATACTAACGGATGGATTCTTTGGTCTTCATCAGTTAAGTGCTTCAAGTCCTCTTCACTTTCAGTGTACAAGGTTGTGTCATCTTCATATCACAGGTTGTTAATTAGTCTTTATCCAATCCTGATGTGATGGTTTTCTTCAGATAGTCCAGGTTCTTAGATTTTCACTCAGCATACAGATTGAATATATATGACCAAGTGTACAACCCTGAAGCACAGCCTTCCTGATTTTAAACCATGCAGTATCTCTTGTTCTGTTTGAACAATTGCTTCTTAGTCTATGCACATGTTCCTCATGAGCATACTTAAGTGTTCTGGAATGCCCGTTCTTTGTAATGTTATCAGTAATTTGTTAAATGCTTTTACATAACAAACAAAACACAGGTAAACATCTTTCTGCTGTTCTGTGCTTTCAGAAAGCATTCATACAACATCAGCAATGATATCCTGCACTCCATGTCCAGTTTCCATTTCTAGCAGATCCGTCTATGTACTGCTACAACTGTTTTTTAATTATTTTCGCCAAAATTTTACTTGCATGTCATATTAATCATATTCTCTGATAACTTCCACTTTCTGTTGGATTATCTTTCTTTGGGATGGACAAAAATATGAATTTCTTTCAATCACTTGATCTGGTAGCTGTCTTCCAGATTTCTTGGCATAGATAAGTGAGTGCCTTCAGTATTGCATCCATTTGTTGAACTATCTTAATGGGTATTCTACCAATTCCTGGAGCTTAGTTTTCATCAATGCCTTCAATGCAACTTGGACTTCTTCCTTCATTATCATCAGTTCTTGATCATTGGTTACATCCTGAAATGACCGATTTATTTTGGTAGAGTGATTCTGTGTATTCTTTCCATCTTTCTTTGATGCATAATTCTCCTTTCAACATTTTTACTCATAGAATCCTTCAATATTGCAGTTTGAGGCTTGAGTTTTTTTCTTCAGTTCTTCGAGCTTGAAAAATGCTAAGTTTGTTCTTCTTTTTCCATTGTCTAACTCCAGTTCTTTGCATATTTCTTCATAATACTTTACTTTGCCTTTTCAAGTTGCCTTTTAAATACTTTCTTCAGATCTTTTACTTCATTATTTCTTCTATTCACTTTAGCAACTCTATGTTCAAGAGTTTCAGAGTCTCTTCTGACATCTATTTTGGTTTTTTCTTTCTTCCTTTTCTTTCTAATGACCTTTTTCTTTTTTCATGCATTGTGTCCTTGATATCACCCTGCAGCAGGTCTGGTCTTCAGTCATTAGTGCTCAATGAGTGAAATTTATTCTCAGATGGTCTCTAAATTCAGGTGAGATTTACTCAAGGTCATATTTTAGCTTTTGTGAGCATATTTTAATTTTCTTCATCTTCAATTTGAACTTGTATATGAGCAATTGCTGGTCTGTTCCACAGTCAGCCTCTGGTCTTGTTCTGATTGATGATCTGGAGTTTCTCCAACATCTCTTTCCACAGTTGTTGATTAGATATATGTTGTGTATTCCATATAGTGAGGTCCAAATTTATGTTGTTGAAAAAGGTATTTCAATGAATAAGTCATTGTTGTTGTTGTTGTTGTTAAGTGCTGTCAAGTCATCTCCAACTCATAGAGTCCGTAGGCACAGCAGACGAAAACACTGCCAGGTCTTGTGCCAGCCTCATGATCCCTGCTATACCTGAGCCCATAATTGCAGCCATTGTGCCTATCCATCTCATTGAGGGGCTTTTGCTTCTTCATTGACCCTTCACTTTACCAAGCATGATATCCTTCTCCAGGAAATGGTTCCTTCTGACAACATGACCAAAGTAGCTGAGACAACGTCTGGCCATTCTTACTTCCAAAGAGCATTCTGGCTGGATTTCCAGTACAGATTTGTTAGTCCTTTCAGCAGACCATTGTACTCTTAGCATTCTTCTCCAACATCACAACTCAAAAGCATCAACTCTTCTTCGGTCTTCTTTATTCATTGTCTAACTCTCACATGCATAAGAGGTGACTGAAAATACCATGGCTTGGGTTAGGTGCACCTTAGTCTTCACAGAGATTCTTTGCTCTTCATGACTTGAAAGAGGTCTTTTGCAACAGATTTGCCCAATGCAATATGTCATCTGATGTCTTGACCTTTGTTTTCATTGGTGTTGATAGTAGAACCAAGTAATATGAAAACCTTGACAACATCAATCTTTTCTCCATCTACTGTGAAGCTGTTTACTGGACAGGTTGGGAGGATTTTTATTTTCATTATATTGAGTTGTAAACCATACTGCAGAATGTAGTCTTTAATCTTCATCAGTAAGTGCTTCAAGTCATCCTCACTTTCAGCAAGCAAAGTTGTGTCATCTGTATATTGCAGGTTCCTGATGAGTCTTCCTCCAATCCTGATGCCACATTCTTCTTCATATAATCCAGCTTCTCAGATTATTTGCTCGACATGCATGTTGATTAAGGATACAACCTTGACACACTCCCTTCTTGATTTTGAACAATGTAGTATCCCCTTGTTCTGTTCAAAAGACAGCCTTTTGATCTATGTACAAGTTCCTAATGAACTTGTGTTCTGGAATTCCCATTCTTCTCAATGTGATCCATAATTTGTTATGATCCACACAATCAAATACTTTTGCATAGTCAATAAAACATAAGTAAATATCTTTCTGGTATTTTCGCTTTTAACTGAGATCCATCTGACATCAGCAATGATATCCCTTATTCCATCCACATCCTCTTCTGAATCCAGCTTGCATTTCTGGAAGCTCTCTGTCAATATACAGCTGCAACCATTTTTGAATTGTCTTTGGTAAGATTTTACTTGCTTGTGATATTAATGATACCAAACAAACAAACAAAAAAAACAAACTCAACTGCCATAGAGTTGGATCCGACTCATAGCAACCCCTCCTTGGGTTTCTGAGGTGGTATCACTACAGAAGTAGATCACCCAATCTTCCTTCCTAATGTCTTAGGCACTATGCCACCAGAGCTCCTGATGTTAATGATATTGTTCGATAATTTTCACATTCTGGGAGATCATCTTTCTTTGAAATGGATACAAATGTAGATATCTTCCAGTCAGTTGGCCATGTAGCAGTCTTCCAAATCTCTTGGCATAACAAGGTGAGTGCCTCCGGAGGGGCATCCATTTTGGAACCTCTCAATGGGTATTCTGTCAATTCCTAGAACCTTGCTCTTGTTCTATGCTCTGTAAGTCATTGATCTTGCAAAATTCTATCATGCAGTCTCTGGCTTCATTTCTATCACCAAGACTATATTTTCCAACTACCGATCCTTCGTCTTTCCATCCAATGTTTGCATTGCAGTCATTATAAATGCATCTTGATTGCATGTTTGGTCAATTTCAAACTGCAGAAGTTGTTGAAGCTTCAATTTCTTCATCTTTGCCTTTAAATTCTTTGCCATGTAAATTTCACTTATAGTTGTTTTAACTGGTCTTCCTTTCATGCATATGGATATTATCCCATAACTGACAACATTGTACTTCAGGATAGATCTTAAATGTTTAATTTAATTTGAATGCAAAATTCTTCAATTTGTTATACTTAGTATAGTAGACCATGTGACTATCTGATCCAAAATGTCCAATAGCAGTCAATTTCAGCTTACTAATGCCTAGGATATTGATCTTAATGCATTTCATATCATTTTCTACCATTTCCAATTTTCTCTGATCTATATTTCATATGTTCCATGTTCTGATTATTAATGGATTTTTACAACTGTCTCTTATTTTGAGTTTTGGCACATCAGCAAAGGAAGGTCTTGGAAGCTGTATTCCATCCATGTCATTAAGACTGACTCAATTTTGAGGGGGTAGCTCTTTTCCAGCTGTATTTTGAGTGCTTTCTAACTTGAGGGGCTCATCTTCTGGCACTATACCAGACAATGTTCTATTGCTAGTCATGAGTTTAACTGGCCAATTTTTTTCACAAGTAGACTCCCGTCCTTCCTGGTATGTCTTAGTCTAGAAAAGCTGCTGAAACCTGTCCACTTTCGCTTCCAGCATTACAGAAACACACAGGCTAGCACAGTAAGACAAACTGTCAGACCAGTAGTGGGATCTACAGATTAATTCTTTGAAATAGTAGTAAGCATCACATTTGTATTGAAATGGACAGTATGGGTTCTATTTTTCTGTATACTAGTGGAATCACCACCAGTTCAAATGTGTTTAGGATTTACTTGTAGATGGTTCATTTATTGATTTGATCAATAATTAATTAGCAATTATTCTAAGCCCTGCAAAAGTATTTACCTTGGAATATTAATTCTGGTATTTTCACCATCTACTAATGCATTTAGACTATCATGAATAAAATGCCTACCATGTGTTCATCAAACCCTTGGTGTAGTGGATCTTTTACCTTTTTTACCTTTATGTTTTCAGTGTTTTTGTATTTATTTATTTAAGAGCATATTGTTAAAATAAATATCACTTGCTATCTGGATTAGAAAGAAGACAAGATAAAGTCTAAGGGTAAGTGAGGAAACGTGCTATTGATAGGGCTTTAAGGATATATGTGTGTGATTCTATATTTTAAGTTTCCTCCTATCTTTCCTTGACCCAGGTGGCTTTTACACTCTATTAATTTCATGACATGATTGCAATCTCTTGGTGGTTTCAACAGTGCAAGCTCCTAATTTTCTTGCTTAATTTTTCTGATTGAACCCATTTGGTGGAGGTCCCTCTAGGCTTGATTTAAGGAGGTAGACTTGTGGAGGTAATATGGAATGAATAGGACTAGGTATGCCTAACATCAGGCTAGATAGTATCTGACTCATTGGGCCATTTCTTTTTGAAACATATTGCTAAAGAAAGTGGAAGAAGATTTTATTTAGTTAAGAGAGAACAAAATGGATGATTCTGCTATTATTTCATATAAGAATATATTTGTATTTTATATTGTAATTTCAAGATGGCAATATCTTAGTTAAAATCCAGATGTATATACACTCTTTATTATTGGTGTTGTTGTTGTTGTTGTGTGCCGTCGAATTGGACCCGACTCATAGCAACCCCTCCTTGGGTTTCTGAGGGAGCTCTGATGGTGTAGTGTGCAATCTACTTCTGTTGTGATACCACCTTGGAAACCCAAGGAAGGGTTGCTATGAATCAGGACTGACTTCACAGCAGTGGGTTTCACTACAAAAGTAGATTGCCCAGCCTTCCTTCCCAGGAGTGGTTGGTGGGTTTGAACCACCAGTCTTCTGGTTAGCAGTCAAGTGCTTTAAGCACTATGCAACCAGAGTGCTATTAGTGATGAAAATTAATCTTCATTTAAAAAGTCAAATAGTACTAAATATTCAGTGTCAATTTGCCTGACCTTCTATCTATTCAGGGCTTCTTCAATTTCAATAAATTGTTCTCAGATTCACAGTTTAGTTTTGTTTTCTACAAAAAAGAGTTGCTGTGCTTCTTAAGTAGGAGTCTGGCATATACGCTTTAGAGAAAGATGCTTTTTTTCTGCAACTTATTCTTCATTAAGCTCATAACTTTGATAAAGCGTAGTATTGATATCAAGCTCCTGTAGTTTTGTTTTTTTGCTATTGTTTGTTTTACATTTTAATGGCATTGATCAATGCATTTATAGTTTAGTATGTTATTTTTTTTTTCAGGTCATGTTCTTTATCACTCTTCTGTTCTTTTCTTTAATTAATTAAAATAATTAATTAAATTTAATTTACTCGAAGCAAATTTTAAATATGGAAAGAGGCAAAACTCGATCTTTGTTTTACATCATCCAATGGTTTATTTATGTACTTATGCTTTTTCAAGTAAATGTATGATTATATGCTTAAAATATTTTTCAGATATTATGACCAAAAAATCCAAGATTTCTGAAATGATAAAGAAACAAAAATCATATTCAAAGGAAAACTCACTGAGAAAGGTGTCTTTGGGCATTGATACCAGCAAGTGTGACATTTCACCACTAGATAGTATATCTAGTCCAAGTATCTGTAATTTTCACATCTTTTGCAGAGTCAATCAATTTATTATTTTGAGTCAACTTTTACTTTTTCTTTAATATAACATTTAAATCAGAAAATTGTCTCTTTCTGGTTAAATTTTCCATCTATATTATTCTCAATAGGAAGCTCTTTATTTATATGACTATTTATCATAAGAAGAAAGAATAGCATAGATATTTTCATCCATTTTAATTCATAAGATTCTCACACTTATTAAAGTTTTTCTTATGACAAATGACAGCTTTTGTTTTCTTTGGGGACAATAACCAGAAGATGAAATATTTATTGAAACTTATATAGAATATTTTATGCTGCTTAGCCTTCATATTATTGAATAATATTCAATTTTTTGTTCCAATAGCATAATATATTACAAACCCACATAGAAAAATAGCAACCATACCATTTCACTGTGTTGATGACTTAGAAAAGTATAGGACAACTGTTTAACAATAAATAGTTGTTCTGTCTCATGAAGAAATATCTAAATAATCAGTTTTTAAGTATTTTATATATGTACACATTGTTGTTGTTGTTGTTGTTATTTGCCGTCAAGTTGGCCCCGACTCATAGCAACCCCTCCTTGGGTTTCCGAGGCAGTATCACTACGGAAGTAGGATTGCCCAACCTTCCTTCCGAGGAGTGGCTGGTGGGTTTGAACTGCCAGCCTTCTGGTTAGCAGTCAAGTGCCTTAGGCACTGTGCTACCAGAGCCATTTTGAATCAGACAACCATATAATTTACTATATGACACACTGAAGAAGAATGACACACTGAAGAAGAATGGCGTGGCATTCATAGTCACAAAGAATGTTTCAAGATCTATCCTGAGGTCAATGCTGTCAATGATAGGATAATATACATATCCCTACAAGGAGGAACAGTTAATACTACTATTATTCAAATTTATGCACCAACCACCAATGCCAAAGACAAGGAAATTGAAGATTTTTACCACTTTCTGCAGTGCGAAATTGAAATTGACCAAAAATACTTGGTAAAATGAAGGGTCAACAAAAAAGGGGGAGAACTTGAATGAGATGGATCAACACAGTGGCTGTAATGATGGGTTCAGGTATGGCAAGGATCATTGGGCTGGCACAGGACAGACCAGAGTTTCATTCTGTTGTGAGTAGGGTCGTTTTGAGTTGGAACTGACTCAATGACACCTAACAACAACAACATATTTACTAATAACTGCTTTTCTTAAAACTGTTATTCAAAACTCAGTTATCTGTAAAGGAAATAGTGATATGGCTTTACTGGTCTGAGAGGGAGTTCAGGTATGTTTAATCTTCATTTTTATTATAATTTTTTGTGTTCATTGTCATAGTTGTTGTTAGCTGCCTTCCAGTTGGTCTAATGTGTATTTTCTTTGTAAATGAAAGAAAATTAAACAATCTTGCATCTCATTCTGCAATGAGACCATGTAAGTTTATGCATTAGTAAATTTCCCAGAAATTAGTCATGTTTAGTTGTTTTTGAGGGGCTTTGGGCAAATGTATGCATATAGAAATTGGCCCTCCAACCATCCTGATACCACACCCATGATTTCAGTAGCACATAAAGGGAAATTAGCATTTATGTATGCTGAGCAACAGCCCTCAAGAAATATTTTAAGTACTAAGGATGAAGAAAAAGGGACCTTTATCCTACTTCCCTTCTTGTAAATATAAAGATAGCTCTGTTATGTTTAAGAAAACCATGAACTTACTTTTTATTGCAAAGTTGACAGAGAAAGCAAAATAGTCTAGCAGTCATGAGAAAAGTGAGTCCAGATGGATCATAGGGTAAAGACAGAAACTGAAATCCTTCAGCTTAAAGTTTCATCAGTTCAGGGATGGGCAGACTGTGCTAGTATTTAATGAAAGTATAAGCTCTTAAAGGATGCAATGGGTCATGAGAGTCACCACTGTTTGTTGTTTATTGGCTTCTGTTTGTCTCCTTTTTTCCCAAATAAATATAGAACTTCTTCACTTGGCTCAAATTATTTCTTTTGGATTGTGTTTTAATTAACCTTCAGCAAAATCTGTAATCTATCTTTCTTCCAAATACAAGATTGAATTAAATTTTCAATTTTCTTTGATGTTTCATGTCTTGTAAGTTGAAGCAGTCCAATCTACTCAAGTTTTAAATTCATTTAACTTCTCCATGAGTCAATCTTACTTTCTCAGAGACAGTACTTATCATAATTCTTCATGTTAAGTATGTACAGTTATACACACTGTGAAAAACACAGATGTCTATGAGGAATGGTTAGTTCATATTTTAAACTAACTGGAAAATACCTATTTAAATGTTAAGTAAAGAAAAATAATTCTATCTACTTGTCCAGTGAGTGCTGGCATATCTGAATTAATCTTTGAAAAGTCCATTCAGAACTAGCAATTGTAAAGATCACTTATTAAAACCAAATCTCCTTCAAAAACTGATGAATGTTTTCATGAGGGTTAAAAATGATGTGGTAGTGACATGACTGTCAATTTAGTTAAGCTTAATTAACTAATGCCTAGATTAATTTTTATTATTAGTCAATTGTTAACAATTAGTCAATTGTTAAATTGTACATAATCTTGTAAAATCTATGTTTTAATACATACCTCTCTGTTTTGGTTACCTCTAGTGCTGCTCTAACAGAAATATATCACAAATGGGATGGCTTTAACAAAGAGGAGTTTATTTTCTTACAGTTTTGGAGGCTACAAGTCTGAGTTCAAAGTTCCAGGCTCTAGGGGCTGGGTGAAAGCCCCTTCATCCTGGGCTTCAGCTCTGCCTCTGACTCCCAGACCACTGAAGCTGGAGGCTTCCTTCACTCAGGCAGCTGCTGGCTGCTGAGGCTGGCAAACCCAAGGTTGACAAGTGAAAAGGCACAGTCCTGATGTTACCAAACCACACAACAGGCCGTTAATTCAAGTCCATCACAAGATGGGTCTCAAGATCGGCAGAGCGTGGCAGGCTACTAAATGAAGACTCGGCTATATTCAGGGCTCAGGTGTACTAAAAAGCTGGAGACCTTCCTCAAAGCTTCTTTTATGCTGGAAGCAGACCACATCTCTAAACAGCTACTCAGCTGCTCCAGTAGATTCCACCATGGAATTGATTGCCAGTCTCACCATGGGGAATAACTACATCCAGCTGCCCAGCCACTCAACCAAGCCTGGCCAAATTGACAACAACCTTAACTACCACACACTCCTACCTGTGTTTTGAAATAAGAAAAATACAAGTGGATGGGCAGAGGGAAGTTTCAGTTACCTATACCTCATCTTTAATATTTTGCTAACTATTTATACAATATATATACAGGAAATTAGTATCCAAGGTATATTCTTACTCTTCAAGTTATATCTGATAATATGGTAGAATAAAGAGGACAGACAGAGATGTGTCTCCATATTTCTTTAGTGATACTTACAATGCTCATGCTCAAAGCAGTGAGAATCCTTTAGAAACTTGAAATGACTGAAAAGAAGACAGAAAGACAGAAAACTCTCATTAGGACTAGATTTATAGTCCTAAGAAATGATTTTAATTTCTTTAAGTATGCTAATAAAAGAATGAGAAGCTTTGGTTGCATAGTGCCTAAGGTATTTGACTGCTAACCAGAAGGCTAGTAGTTCAAACCCACCAGCTACTCCTTGGAAGGAGGTTGGATAATCTACTTGCATAGTGATATCACCTTGGAAACCCAAGGAGGGGTCACTATGAATAAAAGAATGAGAATAGGATCTAAGTTTTGGTCAAATGCAGTAAAATCTTTAATTTTGGGCTTACAATTATACATTCTTTTTCTTTGTATCTATGTATCTATCTATCACTTATATCCATCTACTTATTGCCATTTCTTTTCAGAAGCTTCTGAAATTTCAAAGCTTGGGCATTAGATTTAATTTGAGAAGGAAAATCTATATTCACATTCATCTAAATTTTACTATTTTTGACAAATAGGTACAACTTTATTCAACAATTTTGTAGAAGATATGTCTTTAAACCTGACACTGCTTCTCGAATAAATACTTTTAAGCTGCATTCAGAGCAAACTCTTCCCTCCCATTTGGCTTCACCATTTCTCATGGGTTTCTGAATTTTTCTATTTTCTGCTTGCTGGTTTTGCGATAGTGATTTATTATTTTCTTCTAGGTTAACTCTCTTTAAAGTTAACTGAAACAATTTAAACTTTGTTATTTCATGAAATCACTTTCAAAGAAAGTGTTGATGTTGTCATTTATTAATTTCATTATGGGTCTTATGCTTATTTGACACCCTAATTTGCCATTAAGTCGATTCTGACTAAAGGATTAAAATTCACCTTTTAACCCCTTTGGGAGCTCTAGTGGGATAGTCCCTAAAGCATTGACTGCTAACCAGAGGCTGGCAGTTCAAACCCACCAGCCATTCCTGGGAAGGAAAATGGAACAATCTACTTTTGTAGAGATCCTGCCTCAGAAACCCAAGGAGGGGTTGTTATGAGATGCAACCCACTCCACAGCAGTGAGTTTTTTGATTAACTCCCTTAGATCAAGGCCAACATCTCACTTCTTTCTGAAAATAATATCCTGTTCTCCTTATCTTGTAGTTTCATTGTGAAGATTAGTGCAAAATTACATTCTAAACTACAATTCAGTATCAAAGGATATTACTGATACATGGCCTACATTGATTAGGGTCTGCTGTTAGTTAGAAAGAGCTTGTTTCAGTTATTTTATTTTACTTTCCCTAAATGCTACCCCATTATCACCAGCCAGCCTCAATCTGTTTAAAAAATGCTACCTATTCAGAGCAGAAACATGATACAGTGGGAAAGAACTTTCATCAAACTTCTTTTCTTAAAGCCTTCATTTTACAGACAAGGAGAGTGAAGACCAAGAAAGAAGTGATGTTTTCATTTAGTTAACAGTGTCATAACTACATTTTTTTGGGAAAATGAGCAGAGGAAGGAGGCAAAATATTACCTCTCAATCTCCTCTCAACTTTAAAATATTGTGGCAAAATAGGGAAAACAATACTTACCAGATAGATCTGTGATATGAATCAAATGAGAGAGATATGTGAAAAATCTGGAGGAATGATAAGCATGTTGTAAGCTCCCTGTAAATCAACCCCTCATTCCTTCCTCTCTCCCTATTTCTTTCATCTTCAAAGAAATACAGATGATGATTATTGCTGTATATGCAGCCCATTCTTCACATATGGGATTGCCGAAATTATCTACAATTTTGAAATACTTTTCAGAATGACTAATGGGGAAATATTCTGAAATGTGTCCCGGATGAATGGTGTGGACAATTTCTGCTAGTTGTCTTTCTTTTGCTGTTATATAAATAGGTCCATACCTTACACTCTTTTTATACGGAATTGTCCAAAAAATAATAATAATTTCATTTGAAGGTCATGCATCGAAGGAATTATCTCCTACTGTTGGTGTGACTGATAGTTTCTAAGTATTTATTTTTATAATCGACCCATGGTTTTTTAAGTTAGGACCCTTTAATTTTTGTAAATCCACACTTAACTTAAAAGAAATCATTTTGTTTTCACACTTTTCCAGGGATATGTGCATTTTTGAATAAGACAATATATTTACTATCTATTTAATGAACAAAGTCATAGTCACTCCAATGATTTTCTAGCTAAAAGTTAGAAAACAATATTCTTCCTGTAATATATGTGCCATCAGGGCAAGAATTACAGATTGGGAGCAGGTAAGGAAATGGCTGTTGACTTTCATTAGTATTCTAGTTCTGTTTCAGTCCGATTTATAGTGTGACCCGTAGCATCCAACTTCATCATTTCACAATCATTCTTGATTATGTCAACTACATGGGCTTTGTTTAGCAGCCTTAAAACACTGACCTTTTCACTTATTTAAAAAAGAGCAAATTAAAGGATAAGTTAAGCATTTATGAGCTCAGAACAAATGTCTAAAATGAACATTTTAGACATCTTTACCTGTTGCTGTTGTTGATTGTTCTTTTTCAGAGATTGAGAAAAGTCTGTAGCTAGTACTAGTGAACAATAGAAATATGTGATTTAGATTGCAATCTAGAAAACATATATATTAATTTGGTTTAATTTTGATTTCTAATATACAATGGGAGCTCTGGTAGCATAGTGGCTAAGGCACTTGACTGCTAACCAGAAGGCTGGCGGTTCAAACCCACCAGCCACTCCTCGGAAGGAAGATGGGGCAATCTACTTTCATAGTGATACTGCCTCGGAAACCCAAGAAGGGGTTGCTATGAGTCAGGTCCGACTAGATGGCACATAACTACAACAACAACAATATACAATATTTCTCTACTATGCACAAGCTGCACTGAAGGAACTGATGAAGAAGAAGGCTCCAGGAATTGACGGAATACCCATTGAGATGTTTCAACAAACAGATGCCCCACTGGAGGCACTCACTTGGCTGTGCCAAGAAATTTGGAAGACAACTACCTGGGGAACTGACTGGCAGAGACCCATATTTGTACTCATTCCAAAGAAAGGTGATCCCATAGAATGCAAAAATTATCAAACAATATCTTTAATATTGCATGCAAGTAAAATCTTACTGAAGATAATTCAAAAACAGTTGCAGAACTATGTTGACAGAGAACTTCTAGAAATACAAGCTGGATTCAGAAGAGGACGTGGAAGGAGGGATATCATTGCTGATGTCTGATGGATCTTGGCTCAAAGCAAAGAATACCAGAAAGATGTTTACTTGTGTTTTAATGACTATGCAAAGCCATTTGATTGTGTGGATCCTAACAAATTGTGGATAACATTGAGAAGAATAGGAATTCCAGAACACTTAATTGTACTCATGAGACACCTGTGCATAGATGAGGTGGCTGTCATTCAAACAGAACAAGGAGACACTGCATGGTTTAAAACCAAGAAGGAAGTGCATCACAGTTGTATCCTTTCACCATACTTATTCAATCTCTATGACAAGCAATAATTCAAGAAGTTGGACTATATGAAGAAGAACATGTCAACAGGATTGGAGGAAGAATCATTAACAACCTGCAATATGCTGATAACACAACTTTGTTTGCTGAAAGTGAAGATGACTTAAAGCATTTACTGATGAAGATTAAAGACTACAGTCTACAGTATGGATTACATCTCAATATAAAGAAAACAAAAATCCTCACAACTGGATCTATGAGCAGCATCATGATAAATGGAGAAAAGATTGAAGTTGTCACAGACTTCACATTGCTTGGTTCTATAATCTATTCCAATGGAAGCAACAGTAAGGATATCAGATGATGTATAGCACTGGGGAAATTGGCTGCAAAGGTCCTCTTTCAAATGCTGAAGAGCAAAGATATCTCCTTGAGGACTAAGGTGCACCTAACAAAAGCCATGGTATTTTCAATCACCTCATACTCATGTGAGAGGTGGACAATGAATACGGAAGACCGAAGAAGAGTTGATGCTTTTGAGTTGTGGTGCTGGTGAAGAATGTTGAAAAAGTAACAAATCTGTCCTGGAGGAAGTACAGCCAGAATGCTCCTTGGAGGCAAGAATGGCCAGACTTTGTATCAACTACTTTGGTCATGTTGTCAGAAGGGACCATTCCCTGTAGAAGGATGTCATGCTTGGTAAGGGAAGGCCCTTAATGAGATGGAATGATACATGGCAGTGGCAATGGGCTCAAATATAGCAAGGATCATGGAGCTGGTGCAGGACTGGGCATTGTTTCATTCTGCTGTGCATAGGGTCACTATGAGTTGGAGACGACTCCACGGCACCGAACAACAAAAACAATGCAATTCTTCCCACCTCTTGTCCTAAATACATTTCTCAGGAATACTATATTTATCTGAAATTATAAAACTTCACCTTCAGGAAATTTCTGTGCCAGATATAAGAGCAATCAAGGAAAACACATGAAACTCAGTCTTCTATTTTATTTTTCTTCTTTTATTTAGATTAACCTTGCTCACATGGGAATTCCCCAGGTATCAATATACAGGCAAATTGATGCATACTTTCCATTGACCCCCAAAATAGTGATTTAATACAGGTAAGTGGTTTTAGATGCTGGCAATTACTAGTACAATTTGAAGCCTGAGTTCACTGGGATCCTAAAGTTATGATGTGATGATGGAGCTCATAGAATAAAAATTGATTACTCTATGTCAAAAATTATTCTTCATTATCAAAGCAGAGTATTAAGACTGAGCTATGTCCACTTTTATTCAGTCATTTTATATATTTGAAGGTGACTTGTGGCAACCCAATAGTAAAATATAATGCCCTTAAAACTCCTTAAAATGTAATTTATAAGTCCTCTAAAGTCATTAAAAGGCCATTTTAGAGAGAATAAGTTACTATATCAGTGAACTTCATATTCTCTAGCCAATATGCATCGAAGAGAACATGTAGGGTTTTCTAGAGTTAGTATAATAATGTAGACTTTCATCTTAAAACCAGGCTCAAATATCTCTCTACAGGTAATACTGTTAGACATACTCCACTATAAATGTTATACCATAGCTTTTGTTTTGAGATCTGCAGAACATAGTTAGTGTCTGAAATTTCAGTTCTGAAATTGCTTTGACCATTTTGATTCAAATAGTAAACTAATGGTTCAAATCATCAGAACACTTTGCAAACTGCAATGAAGGAAAATTATATTATTATGTAATTATCAGGTAATAAAATATTAATGAGGATTGCACACTGTCTATTTTCTTTTTAATCCTCACAAAAATTCAACATTAGATATATATTATTAAACCAATTTTATTAATTAGGGAGCAGTGGTGGTTCAGGGGTAGAACTCTTGTTTTTCCCACTGGCAACCCAGGTGCAATTTCCGGCCAGTACACCTCAAGCACAGCCACCCCTCAACCATTAGTGAAGGATCTCATGTTGCTATGATGCTGATCAAGTTTCAGTGACATGTCCATAAAGAGACTAGGAACGAAGTTCTGACAATCTACTTCTGAAAATCAGCCAGTGAAAATCTATGAGTCATAACAATCCAACATCATTGACCATGCAGTCCCCATGAGTGAGGGCCAACGTGACAGCAGCTAACAATAACAACAACAAATTTTATAAAGCCAAAAATTTATGCTTACATTTGTTAAGTTTTTTTCGAAGTAACGCAGCCAGTGTTGATAGAACTTGGCATTTGATTATTGGGTCTTCTTGCACGCCTACTCTTTAAAGCATCCTTCCCATAACAAAGCAAAAGCAAAAGCATGTGTGTCACTCACTGACACCTACACAAACATATGTCAGAAAACTCAGCCTTTATGAGATTAACTAGCGATATGAGTATAGCTTGGAATTTAGGAATATAATAAAGAGCTATATAAGAATGCAAATGTGCTACTTTTTAAAGTAAATATGGTGCAGATTTTGATATGTCTCATATCCAACCCATAAGAGTTCCATCAGTTTTTCTTCTTCATCACCAAAGTCCTTGATTTTTAGCTAATTTTCCAACATTAATGTCACAATGGTAACACAATCTATTACACATATTACAGAAGAAATGATCCAAGTTAGGATATTCGGACTTATACTCCCTGACAATTATTCTAAAAATATAGAAAAAAAATGCTGTTTTCAGAATATAATAGACAATCTAAAAATATGAAAGTGAAACAATTTAGGGAAAGGCATTCTGCACACTCAGGGTGTCAGAAAGGTCAAAAATAAAACCTCTTCAGCACTGTTCCATCTCCCTCACCATTCTATTCTTTCTCTCCATCCAACAAATTAATTGAAACCTCCCAACCTAAATGGGAAAGTAGTTTCATTATTATTATTATTATTATTAATATATTTGCTACTTTTGCTTTGGTGTGAGTCTTCATGATCTCTTATCTCATTGATTACTGAAGCACAGTAATCAATTCCTAGAATTTTTGTTCACTTCTGACCTTTTCCATCTATCTTAAACATTACCTCTCATGTTATAAGTTCTCCACAGATTACCTAAGGTCTCCTTTGTAATATGACTTTAGTTTTCATTTGTAAAACCACTGCTTGTTACTTCCTCAGGCTTCCTACATGTCCATTACACACACACATAAAACATATTGTTTTTTCCTTATCCTACTATGTTCTTTAACATACATTTTTAAATATGCTATATCCTTGTCTGGAAAATCCCTTTTCCTCCACATTTTCTGATAAAAATATTGTCATCTTTCCATTTTTGTTTAATGTGATTATTTCTGAAGGTTTTCTTCCTTGTTCTGGAACAGTTAATGTCCTCCATTTGGGCTTATATGTCACTCTGAAAATACTTCCACTGTAGCTCTTACTACAATTATTATTAACAGTTCTTCCTTCTATTAGACTGTATGCATCAAAGGTGAGAAATGATTTATTATAGAACTTTTTTGCACATTGTCTAGCAATGGATATTCAATCCATGATTGTTAAATGAGTAATGGCTTGATTAAAAGAATGAAAGAATGAGTTTTTTTTTTTTTTAAAGATAGATGGTATAAATATACACAACTTGGATTAAATATTAATTGGGCTTGTAATATGATTCATGTTGTTTTGTTGTTGTTAGTGCCATTGAGTCCTCTCCTACTCATAATGACCCTATGAATAGCAGAACAAAACACCATGCGGTCCTGGCCAGCTCGTCAATCCCTGCTATACTTGAGCCCATCACCACAGCCACTGTGTCAATCCATCTTGTTGAGGGCCTTCCCCTCTTTCATTTGCCCTCTACCTTACCGAGCATGACATCCTTCTCCAGGGAAGGTCCTTTCTGACAACATGACCAAAGTAGGTGAGGTGAAATCTGGCCATTCTCACTTCCAAGGACCATTCTTGCTGCACTTCCTCCAGGACAGATCTGTTAGTTCTTTTAGTGGCCCATGGTACTCTCAGTATTCTTTGCCAGAACCACAAATCAGAGACATCAATTTTTCTTCTTTATTTATTGTCCAGCTCTCACATGTATATGTTGTTGTTGTTGTTAAGTGCCGTCGAGTCGTTTCC
>NW_006921936.1:2726215-2731533 GCF_000298275.1 Orycteropus afer afer
AGGTGATTGGAAATATCATGGCTTGTGTCAGGCTCACCTTAGTCCTCAAGGAGATAACTTTGCTCCTCAGCACTTGATACAATTGAAAATACCATGGCTTGTGTCAGGTGCACCTTAGTCCTCAAGGAGACATCTTTGCTCCTCAGCACTTGAAAGAGGTCCTTTGCCTCCAATTTGCCCAGTGCTATACATTGTCTGATGTTTTGACTGCTGCTTCCATTGTCATAGATGGTAGAACCAAGCGATGTGAAGTCTTTGACAATTTCAATCTTTTCTCCATTTATTGTGATGCTGCTTATAGGTCCATTTGTGAAGATTTTTGTTTTCTTTATATTGAGATACAGTCCATACTTCAGAATGTATTATTGAATCTTCATCAGTAAGTGCTTCAAGACAGCCTCACTTTCAGCAAGCAAAGTTGTGTCGTCAGCGTATTGCAAGTTGTTAATGATTCTTCCTTCAATATTGATGCCACATTAGTCCTCATATAATCCAGATTCTCAGATTATTTGTTCAGCATACAGATTGAATAAGTATGGTGAAAGGATACAACCCTGATGCACTCCCTTCTTGATTTTGAACAATGCATTGTCCCCTTGTTCTGTTCAAATGACAGCCTCCTGGTCTATGTACAGGTTCCTCATGAATACAATAAAGTGTTCTGGAATTCCCATTTTCTCAATGCTATTAACAATTTGCTGTGAATAGGAGAGAAACATGATTCATACATTCGTGCTATCAACTAAATTTTATATAGGATGAAAATAAAACATTACTAATTGATTATTCTCAAGATATAGTTACTGTTGTTGTTATGCACCATTGAGATATCTCCAACTCATAGCGACTATGTGTACAACAGAATGAAACACTGCCTGGTCCTATGCCAGCCTCATGATCCCTACTGTACCTGAGCCCATTGCTGCAGCCATTGTGTCAATCCATCTTTTTGAAGGCTTTCCCCATTTTTTTTGACCCTCCACTTTACCAAGCATGATATCCTTCTCCAGAGAATGGTCCCTTCTAACAACATGACCAAAGTAGCTGAGATGAATTCTGGCCATTCTCACTTCCAAGGAACATTCTGGCTGCACTTATTCCAAGATAGATTTGTTAGTTATTGTAGCAGTGCACAGTACTTTCAGCATTCTTGGCCAACACCATAACTCAAAAGCATCACATGCATATGAGGCGATTGAAAACAGCATAGCTTGGGTTAGGCACATCTTAGTCTTCAAAGAGATAGCTTTGCTCTTCAGCACTTGAAAGAGGTCATTTGCAGCAGAATTGCCCAATGCAATACATCTGATTACTGCTTCCATTGGTGTTGATTGTAGAACCAAGTAGTATGAAATCCTTGACAACTTCAATCTTTTCTCCATCCCCCGTGAAGCTGTTTATTGGACTATTTATGAGGATTTTTGTTTTCTTTATATTGAAGTGTCATCCATACTGCAGACTGTAGTATTTGATCTTCATCAGTAAGTGCTTCAAGTCATCTTCTCTTTCAGCAAGCCAAGTTGTGTCATCTGTGTATCTCAGGTTGTTAGTGATTCTTCCTTCAATCCTGACGCCACATTCTTCTTCATATAATCTAGCTTCTCGGATTATTTGCTCAGCATTCATGTTGAATAAGTATGGCAAAAGGATACAACCTTGACTCACTCACTTCTTGATTTTGAACAATGCAGTATCCCCTTGTTCTGTTCTAATGACAGCCTCCTGATCTATGTACAAGTTCCTCATGAGTACAATCAAGTGTTCTAGAATTCCCATTCTTCTCAACGTTATCCACAGTTTGTTATGATCCACACAATCAAATGCTTTTGCAAAGTCAATAAAACATAAATAAACATCTTCCTGGTATTCTTTGCTTTCACTTAAGACCCATCTGACATCAGCAATGATCCTTCATTCCATGTCCTCTTCTGAATCCAGCTTTCATTTCTAGTTAATTTCAGGAAGATCTTACTTGCACGTGATGCAAATGATATTATTCGATAATTTCCACATCTTGTGGGATCACCTTCCTTTGGAATGGGTACAAATATGGATCTTTTCCAGTCAGTTGCCCAGCTAGCAGTCTTCCAAATCTCTTGGCATAACCAAGTGAGTGCCTCCAATGGGACATCCATTTCTTGAAACATCTCAATGGGTATTCTGTCAATTCCTGGAACCTTGTTCTTTATCAATTGCTTCAGTGTAGCTTTGACTTCTTCCTTCAATTCCATTGGCTCTTGACCATATGTCACCTCCTGAAATGGATGATCATCTACCAATTCTTTTTGGTACAGTGACTCTGTGTATTACATTCATCTTCTTTTGATGTTTCCTACATTGTTCAACATATTGCCCGTGGAATCTTTCAATATTGAAATCTGAGGCTTAATTTTCTTCTTCAGTTCTTTCAACTTGAGAAATGCTGAATGTGTTCCCCCCGTCTTTTTAACTCTAGGTTTTTGCACTTTTCTTTATAATAATTGATTTTTGTCTTCTCAAGCTGCTCTTTGAAATTTTATGTTCAGCTCTTCTATCTTGTCAATTCTTCCATTTGCTTTAACTACTTTCTGTTCAAAGGCAAGTTTCAGAGTCTCTTCTGACATCCATTTTGGTCTTTTCTTCCTTTCCTATCTTTTTAATGACCTTTTGCTTTCTTCATGGGTGATGTTCTTGATGTCATCCTACAATTCTTCTGGTTTTCAGTCATTTATGTTTAATCCATCAAATCTATTCCTTAGATGTTCTCTAAATTTTGTAGGAATATAATCAAGGTCATATTTTGGCTTTCATGGACTTCTTTTAATTGTCTTCAGTTTCAACTTGAATTTGTATACGAGCAACTGATGGTCTGTTCCACAGTCAGGTCCTGGACTTGTTTTGCTTGAAAATATTGAGCTTCTCCATAGCCTCTTGCCACAGATATAGTTGATCTGATTCCTGTGTACTTCATCTGGCAAAATCCACATGTATATCCACCTTTTGTATTGCTGAAAAAGTATTTGCAAAGAATAAGTCATTGGTCTTGCAAAATTCTATCTTGCAATCTCTAGGTTTATTTCTATCCCCAAGGTCATATTTTCCAGCCACCAGTGATTCTTTTTTTCCACTTTTGCATTCCAATCACCAGTGATAATCAACACACCTTGATTGTGCATTTGTTCAATTTCAGACTGTAGAAGTTGGTAAAAATATTCAATTTCCTCATCTTTGGCTTTAGTGGTTGGTATGTAAATTTGAATAATAATAGTATTAACTGGTCTTCCTTGTAGGTGTTTGGATATTACCCTATCATTGACAGCATTGTACTTCAGGATATATCTTGATACATTCTTTTTGATGATGAATGCCATGTCATTCTTCTTCAATTTGCCCTTCCTAGAATAGCAGATCATATGATTATGTGATTCAAAATGGCCCACACCCTGCCATGTCTGCCCACTAATGCCTAGGATATTGATCTTTATGCCTTCTATTTCATTTTAACAAATTCCAATTTTCCTAGATTCATACTTTGTACATTTCATGTTCCAATTATTAATGGATGTTTGCAGCTGTTTCTTCTCATCTTGAGATGTGCTACTTCAGCAAATGAAGGTCCTGAATGCTTTACTCTTTCCACATCATTAAGGTCAGATCTACTGTGAGGAGGCTTCTCTTCACCAGTCCTATTTTGAGTGCCTTCTGATCTGAGAGAGTCATCTTTTGGCACTATGTTGGACAATGTTTCAGGGCTATTCATAAAGTTTTCCAATAATATATCAGACACTGTTTCACTGCTATTCATAAGGTTTTCACTGACCCATTCTTTGAGAAGTAGACAGCTTCTTCCTTCTTCCAAGTCTGTCTTAGTCAAGAAACTCTTCTGGAGCCTGTCCACCATGGTAACACTGCTGGCATTTGAAACACCAGTGGCATAGCCTCCAGCCTCACAGCAACACACAAGCCACCACTGTAAGGCAAACTGACAGACAAGTTTTTCTCCCTTAGTTGTTCCAAATTGTTCTGCTAACTTCCTGGTCTCTCTCCCTCAGGTAATCCTACACCCACCTGCCAGTGCCCAGCTCGCTGATGCTTGCTGGCCCCATTCCCTGGCACTCTAGATATCTGTTTAGTCTGTTACAAATATCATTATTTCTGTTCAGTTTTCTGAAAAAACAGACCCTTGTAATTACCAACTAATGAAATGAAAATTGGAAAACATTTAGCTGTTTATGAAATGGTAAAAATTGGATTTAATATTTTGGAGTTTTTATTTAATAAAGTTATTTCTGTTACTGTTTTCAGGAAATATTACATAAAATAAAGTATTTATTAGTATTAATACAATACATCTTCTCCAGTCATAAAGTGACTTATAAGAATTCAATGAATATATAATTAATGCATTTTTAAAAATATCTGCCCATTTTGTATTGTATTTTGTTTTGTTCATTGGGAAAACAGTTTTGATATCTGGTTTGGAAACAACTTTTACTAATGTTATCTTTAATGCTTTCAAATGGTTTTTGGAAATTGCTACAGAATCATATCCTGACATTTTAAAGTCAAGATTTATAATTCTCATGATCTATTTACACCTTGAAAATGGCCCTGATGCACATCTTTCCTGATTTTAAATCATAGTATCCTTTTGTTCTGTTCAAATGATTGCCTCTTGGTCTATGTATCAGTTCCTAATGTGCACAATTAAGTGTATTCTTTCACAATACTTTTTCAATCTGTATTCTAACCAAATAGTCAAAGAAGCTGGACTATGAAGGAGAACAAAGCATCAGGATTTGAGGAAACTCATTAACAACATACAATATGCAAACTACACAACTTTCCTTGCTGAAATGGAAGATGACTTGAAACATTTACTGTTGAAGATCAAAGACTGCAGACTTCAGTATGGATTGCTGCTCAATATAAAGAAAATAAAAATCCTCACAATGGACCAAAGAGCTACATTATGGTAGATGGAGAAAACATTGAAGCTGTTAAAGATTTCATTTTACTTGGATCCACAATCAAAACCCATGTAAGAAGGTCATAATCAAAAGACACGCAAAAGACCTCTTCAAAATGTTACACAGCAAACATGTCACTTTGAACACCAAGGTGAGCTTGACTCTAACCTTTGTCTTTCCAATAGCTTCATATGCATGTGAAAGCTGGACAATTAATAAGGAAGATAAAAGAAGAATTGAAGCATTTGAATTATGCAGTTTGTAAAGAATGTTAAATATACCTGGGACTTCCTGACGAACCAACAAATCTGTCTTGGAGAAAGTTCAGCTGGCATGCTATTTAAAAATGAGAATATCCAGACTTTTCCT
>NW_006921936.1:2732272-2733872 GCF_000298275.1 Orycteropus afer afer
AAGTAAAAACCTGGAATGAAACTGTGTGTTAAACCATGTTGCTGTTGTTGTCGTATGCCGTCGAGTTGGACCCTACTCATAGCCACCCCTCCTTGGATTTCTGAGGCAGTATCACTACAGAAGTAGATTGCCCCATCTTTCTTCCGAGAAGTGGCTGGTGGGTTTGAGCCAGCAGCCTTCTGGTTAGCAGTCAAGTGCCTTTGGCACTATGCTACAGAATGAAACCAACAGATTAAGTAAAATAAATGGAAAGTTGGTGAGGGAAGTTATTTAAAATGCACAACACATACATAAAGATGTTGAAAGTTACTGGAGATAGCAAGAAAAAAATCATACTGGATACCTAACATCCAAACAATATTCCCAAAATAATACCTGTAGAGTACCACCAGTTTGCTTTGTTCTCAGATATAATTAGGAGTTTGGTTTCACAAAATCAAACGGTTAGTAAATAGAACTAAGGAAAAAATTAAGATAATAATAATTAGCTGAGTTTTACAATGATCAAATACCAGTATCAATATTTGTCCGATACATGAAAAACTATGAAAATATTATGTAATTCCAATTAATAAATTCTATTCTTTTAAAGAGGCTACAAATAGATTTAAAATTGTAGTACTCTGCACAAGTGTTATACTGCTGACAAAATTAGGCATAAAATATTTCATATTTAAAATGAATATAACTCCAAAATATTTTATCTATTTTTTAAAATTATAAGACAGATGCATATTTATAGTTACATAAAGATTTTAAAGCCTTATTGGACATAGAATTATAGAGTGCTGGTTCTGGCTGACATTTTGGAAATTTTTATACTAGGATGAATTGATAGTCTCATTTTATTTTAGGACTTTTATCAGCCTCCCTAAGACTAAATATTTTGAATAAAGTATGCTTTTAACCATATGGGCATCAGATATCATCTAGATTAGTGAAAGTCTATCATGTTTACTGATAAAGAGGACATTTCCTTTTATGAAAAATAATATATTTTTATCTTATTATGTAGGCTAGAAAAACTGAGGGTCTTCTGAAAATGTCAATTATTTTTTCCCCATTATTTTTCTTGATTTTAATCTCAGCTTCTGTTTTTTTTTCCCCCCCCCTGACATTTCGGTGGTCAAAGGAAGTTTATTATCAGCAACATTTTTTTTTCTTCTTTTCATTTTCCCTATAGAGTCTGCTATATGGAAAAGTAGAATAAGAAGCCACCTAGGTAATGTAATTTGTTAAAAGTCCTTCATCCCAAAATAGATATCCTATCTGTGGACTGATGCTTGAAATTCCTAACATTAAAGTCACTTTTTCAGGCAAGATAATGAATCTCTAGAAAGCCCTTGAGAAAAGGCAAATAAAATATCACTGGTTTCTCTTGGATTATTACAAAGACCATAGAGCCTTTTTTTTTTTTTTTTTTCACTCAGTCAAATGTGGAGGTTATGAATCTTTTCTTGCCTAAAAAAGTCTCATGGAATGTATATTAATCTCCATGTGTGTGCATGCCTCTGCATGTGTGAATATATATACATATTCCAAATAAAGAGAGGAGTTGAATTTTAAGAGAGTATTACTGATAAAATCTAGTGTTTCTACT
>NW_006921936.1:2734872-2736045 GCF_000298275.1 Orycteropus afer afer
CCAAGGATTTTATTTTAATTGGATTAACAATCAGTGCTCATGGAAGCAGCAGTCAGGAAATTAAACGACATATTGCTTGGGAAAATTGGCAAAAAACCCTTTGAAACCTTAAAAAGCAAAGATGTCAATTTGAAGACTAAGGTGTGCCTGACCCAAGTCATGGTATTTTCAATCACCTTATATATGTGTGAAAGCTATATAATCATTAAGGAAGACCAAAAAAGTTTATAGAGCAAATTCACTTTCCTTTGAATTATGGTTTTGGTAAACAATATTGACTGGATTGCCAGAAAGACCAATACATTTTTTTTTTTTTTTGGAAGAAGTACAGCTAGAATGCTCCTTGGAAGGTAGGGTGGTGAAACTTCATCATATGTATTTTTATGTGTTATTGGGGGACGGATCCCTGGAGAAGGACATCATGTTAGGTCAAGTAAGGGACAGTGAAAAAGAGGAAGACATTCAGCCAGATGGATTGACACAGTGGCGGCAACAGTGGCCTCAAACATCGCAACGGTTACTAGTGTGGCATAGGACCAGGCAATGTTTCCTTCTGTTGTATGTGAAGTCCCTATGAGTTGGAACTGACTCCATGACATCAACCAGCAAGAATATCTGAATGTAGTACTATAAAGATAGAAAACTAGGACACAATCGCAGTTAATTAATACGTGGAGGAACTACTCATTCATATTTACCCCAATCTGCTTTGACCATTTTCTCTTAAGTAGGTATCTTTTTCCAAGATGACATAGAATGCATCTGTATTTGTTATTTATGATCTACTTATATTTAAACTTACAAGAGTATAACTGTGTTACTGGGTGGCACAGATGGTTAAGCACTCAGCTGCTAACCAAAAGATGGGCTATTTGAGCCCACCCCAATGTACCTCAGAAGAAACATCTGGTGATGTACTTCCAAAAAATAAGTCATTGAAAATTTGAAGAAACACATTTCTGTTCTGATACACACAGGGTTGCCAGGAATTGCAGCCAACTCAATAGCAACTTTTTTTTTTTTTAAATAAGAATCACAGTATTTTATGATTTTGAATATGATTTTGAATAAGAATCATAGTTTTTATATTATTTGTGACATTATTGAACCCAATCTGTTTCATTTTACTGTGCACCTTAACTATATATACTAAGCTCCTTCTTTTAAATCTTA
>NW_006921936.1:2736340-2747023 GCF_000298275.1 Orycteropus afer afer
CCTGTCTTTGCTTGGTTGGAGGCACAGGAGTGTGTTCAGTTCTAGACCTGAAGGGGAGCTAGCGGCCATAGTTTCAGTAGTTCCATCAGGCTCTATCAGACCAACAAACCTGGTCCTTTTTTTTTTTAAAATGATTTTGAGTTTTATTCCACATTGTTCTCCCATTCTATCTAGGATCTCCTACATAGATCACCCTCTGAGTGGCTGACAGTGGTAGCCAGGCACCATGTAGTTATTCTGGTCTCTTAATTATATAGGCTGAGGATCGCATGGTGTACCAGTCATTTGGAGTAATTGTGTCCATGCCTCTTTGGTTTTCTTCATTCTTCTTTGCTCTGGATAAGGAGAGACTCACCATTGCATCTAGATTGCCACTTGCAAGCTTTTAAGATTCTGGTTGCTACTCACCAAAGTAGAATGTAGAACAATGTTTTTGTGTAGTATGTTATGTCAATTGAGCTTGATGTACCCTGTGACCATGGTCCCGAGCCCACAGATTCAAATACTTGCTCCCTCTAGGGAGCTGGTTCTAGCCAACAAGTGAGTACAACCTTGCCCCTTGACTCTCTGTGTCTTCCTCTCATATACCTGGGAATTCTTACAGAACATACAGATATACTTGTAGAAACATCGTCTGCCAACCCTGTACATGGTCACGGGCACACTCCCCCCTGCATAGACATACCTAATAGTTCAGCCTGTCCACCCATCTATCCACCCGTATATCACTGTTTGCCTTCACTGAGAATGCAGTACAGTATGTGCAAAAGAGTTCGTCTTTGTTATTTGTACTTCCCAAGAATGCATAATCTGTTGAATTTGCAAGGTTACTGAATGGTGAAAAGAGTACTGGATCCTAAAGAGATGACATGGATATGTGTTTCTATCTTTGATATTAACCACTAATAAAACATGGAAAAATTTTGTTAAATCCTCTGTGGTTATAGACTCATTATTTATCAAGTGAGGGTATTCAACTACCCTCAGGAGAAGGATGAAATACTAATCCTTCAATTTAAATAGTTTGCCTAAAAACATGTTTCAATTAGTCTTTGAAAAAAAGAGTTACTTTATATCATCAATGGCAAGTTTAAAGATGAAAAATACTGAGGCTGTCCAATAAGTACATGTAATCTCTATTCATCATTTTAAGTATATAAAATCCATAAATTCAAGCTTAGTATCTACCACTAGTAATGTCTGCATACATAAGTAATATAAATGAGTTATTTTGAAACTGAAATTTAATGTGGAACATATTTGAAAATCATGTGAGTCCAATATAAAACCTGACCTAGGATTAGGATTCATGAGGTATATTTATTTGCAAGAAAGTATTTCATTTTAGCTAGAGACACCATTCAGAAAAATATATATTTTGGAGTAGGACAAAATACTAATGCACATATTTATCTCAAAAGGAATAGAAAACCATCGTTTTTGTTTTGTTTTGCTTTTTACAAGTAAATTTAATTGTTGTTGTTGTTATGTGCCGTCGAGTCAGCCCTGACTCATAGCGACCCCTCCTTGGGTTTCCGAGGCAGTATCACTACGGAAGTAGGATTGCCCAACCTTCCTTCCGGGGAGTGGCTGGTGGGTTTGAACCGCAAGCCTTCTGGTTAGCAATCAAGTGCCTTAGCCACTATGCTACCATAATTAAACACATAAAATTCCCTTTAGCTAGGTGATACTGAGAATCTGCAAAGTGGAATTCATGCAGAGGAATTCTTTGGAATTGTGTGTAGGTGTGTGTGTAGTGCATGAGTGTATATATACTCCAGTAAGTAATTTATTCTATTTATTACCTTTGCCTTTTTTTACTCAGTCATATCTATGGTTCATGACATTTACAGGTATTTAAGCAAACACTTTGATTTCTCTGTGGAAATATATATAAGACCTATATAAAATATAACAAACCCTGAAAACCTTCAGAGCAAATCAGTGTGTCCTCTGTATCTCAAGCACCAGTTCTTGGAAAAAGAAAAACAGATAAATTGGGATTTGTATGGTATGGGCTGAAACTAAATGAGAAGAGATATTATTGACCTTGGAAGACTTATGAAAATAAAACTCAATATAGAAAAGTTGAAACAAATCTTTACTCATTTCCTCCTTTCTCAAGTACGTTTCATTCTTCTTGTTGTTAAGTGTCATCAAATTGGTTCTAATTCGTAGAGATCCTGTGTACAACAGGATAGACAACTAACCAGTCCTGCGCTGTCCTGGCAATAATTACCATGTTTGAGCCCATTGTTTACATAACTTTATGGAAAAAAGAGGGCCATTCAACTTGCTAACAACAGTGAATTAGCATTAGCTTTCTTTTCTGGTTGAACAGTGTGGCTCTTTATGATCTTGTAGTTTAACTAACCAAAAAGATGCCACCTCATTAAATTTTATGTATTAAAAAGGATTTTGAAACACTAATTAATAAGGTTCAAATATCAAGACTCAATAAACAAACAAACAAACAAAAAAGCTTTCTTATTTAGTTTCCCAAATATTCTGTTAGCTGTAATCCCGGATTCAATAGGAATGTATGAATGGGTATGACAATAAGGCAAAAAGAAGTTGAATGGAGCTTTAATTTTCAGTTCAACCATAATAGTGTTGAAATGACTGTAAAGGGTAGGAAGCAAAACAGCATTATCTACACATCCCTCTCATCTTCCAATCTGTTGTCTTTTCAACTTGTATAAATGAAAACTTTGGAATTGTACTATAGTACAGTGGTTCTTCATTGTACAGTGCTTTTCAGGCTGGCTGCAAATTAAAATCAGAGTAGAAGGTTTCTTATTATTTTTTTAATACAAATGCCTCAAAATTCCAGGACAATTAGGATAGACTCTCTGAGGGCAGAACTCAACAATGGGTAAATGATTGTTTCGTGATGTTAAAGGTCACCTAGACTGAAAACTACTAATTTAGAGCAATAGAGGAAATAGTGCTCAGAAACAGTGGACTTAAGATTTCACTAACAAGGTCAGAGTTTTGATATATTGCCATTATGTGACCTTGAGAAAATTACCTAACTCTAACTCTGGGATTTCTCATGTGTGATTGTTTTCATTTGATGCTGTCAAGTCAGTCCTGACTCACAGCGATCCATGTACAATGAAACAGTGCCCTGTCCTGCATCATCCTCATAATCATTGCCGTACTTGAGCCCGTCTGTGGTACTTGCATGCCAACTTGGCTGGGCAGCTGGATGTAGTTATTCGCCATGATGAGACTGGTAATCAACTCAATGGTAGAATCTACTGTGAGCAGTTGAGTAGCTGCCTTAGCCATGTGGTCTGTTTCCAGTATATAAGAAGCTTTGAAGAAGGTATCTAGCTTTTTGGCACATCTGGATCCTGCATTTGGCCTAGACTTCATCTCAATGGCCTGCCATGTTGTCTGCCAATCTTGAGACTGTTTCTGGACTTGAATTAGTGGCCTGCTAAGTTGCCTGATAATTTTGGTACTGTGTCATTTATTCATAGACCTTGGATTTGTCAGCCTCAGCACCCAGCAGCCGTCTGAGTTAAGAGAAGCCTCCAGCTTCAGTGGGCCAGAAACAAGGGGCAGGTCTGAAGCCCAAGATCAAGGGGTCTCCACCCAGCCCTTAAGTCTGCACTTTGAACTAGGACTTCTAGCCTGCTGAACTGTAAGAGAATAAATTCCAGTTTGTTAAAGCCGTCTATCTGTGGTATTTCTGTCAGAGAGGCACTAGAGAACCATAACACCATCACTGAGACCACCGTACCAGTGCATCTCATTGAGGATCTTCCTCTGTTTTGCTGACCCTCAACTTTACCCAGCATGAGCTCTTTCTCCAGAGACTGGTCCTTTCTGACATGACCAAAGGAGGTGAGTCTAAGTCTCGCCATTCTTGCTTCTAAAGAACTTCGTAGAATTGTTGTAATGATTTAATGAAGTGTTTCTGAAGAAAATTTGGCACTCCTTGCATCAGTATTAACTGGAGTATATTACATAAAGGTAATTCCTAGACCTATCCCAGATCATCTGGTCAGAAACTCTTTGCAGTAGTCTGGAGTACGCATTTTCAATAAACTGAAGATGTGATTCTTTTGCATAATTACTTGTGATAACCATTGCTTTAATGGCTAATAGAAGTACATATTAGGAGAATACCCAAAACCAAACCCATGGTAATCAAGTCAATTTTAACTAATTGTGACTCTATAAGGTTTCCAAGGCTCTAAATCTTTATGGAATCATACTGCCTCATCTTTTTCTTGGGGAGCGGCTGGTTGATTAAAGTTCTAACTTTCTGTTAACAGCCACATGCCTCAGGCATAGCCCCAATGAGTTTATTTTAGAAGAATACGCTCTGAATGCTAAACACTTAATAAATATAAACTGTCAGTATCAGTTGTCCACTCCAACTCAGGGTGACCCAAGTCCATCAGAGTAGAAACGTTCCCCATAAGGTTTTCAATAGCTGATTTATCAGAAGGAAACCTCCAGCTTTTGTTTCCCCCCCAGGAAACTCTGGGTGGACTGGAACTTTCAATCTTTTGGTTAGCCATGTAATGAATTGACCATTTGTACCACACAATGCAATGCAATGTAACACACTGCCTTTGAGTCAGATCCAACTCATAACTAGCCCTCCTTGGATTTCCAAGGCACTGTCACTATGGAAGTAGATTGCCCAACCTTCCTTCTGAGGAGGAATTGGTAGGTTTGTACTGCCAGCCTTCTGGTTAGTAGTCAAACGTCTTAGGCACTATGCCACCAGGGCTCCTAGGCATCCAAATATAGGCAATAAACTGATATATGCAATTTTAGAGTTGACTGACATTTTCTTACCTCACCAAAATATAAGCTAAAAATTAAAAAAAATTCAATTAGTCAGCCAAAAATATTCTACTGTATAGCCTAACTTGTTCATTGCAAGTGCCTTTTTTTTTAAACAGCATAAGTAGTAATTATATATGTGGACCTTGCCAGACAGAATATATAGGAGTCAAATCATCTACATCTGTGGAAAGAGGCAATAATGAAACTCAGTATCATGATTCAGAACAAGGTCACAAGCAGACTGTGGATTTCAAAGGGTAGCTTGAGAAAGACAAAGTAAAGTATTATAATGAAATGTCCAAAAACTTGGAGTTAGAAAACCAAAAAAGGAATACACTCAACATTTCTCACGCTTAAGGAACTGAAGAATCACTTTGTAACCATGTGTGTTTTCAATGAGTTCTTACCGTAATTTAAAGGTGATAGTATACAATAGTGGTTGAGAGCATTGCATTTGAATTACACAGACTTGACACTAAAATCCTGATCTGTCAATTATTAGCTATGTGTCTTTGAACAAGTTACTAAAACTCATTTTTTAAATATACTCTTTAGGTTTAATAATTGTCCTTAACTCATACAGTTTTTTCACTTATTAAGAACTATAATGTTCATGAAGTCTTTGCATGCATCTCATATGTGCCCAGAATATGTGAATCATGTACTAGATTTATGTCCTGTTCTAGATGCTGGGAATTCATGAGGGAACAAAAGTACCTTTATGGAGCTGGCTCTTAATGATTTGTGAATCAGAAGAATTCTCCTATCCTCTTTATATGGATGACTTTTCTTTGGAACTAGATAACTTAGTCTCACTCTGTAGCCTCCTTTTTTGTCTTCTAAATACAAATATTAACATAATGATTTAAATTCTCAAGTTTTAAGTAAATGTGATGAATTCCTTTAGAAAATTCAGTGTCAGATTCATTAGCAGTTTACTTAAGTAATGAATCAGCTGGTAAATTCTAACTCATCTGACAAATTTTGCTAACCAGAAGCTAGTAGTTCTTACTCCTCGGAAGGAAGGTTGGGCAATCTACTTCCATAGTGATACTACCTTGGAAACCCAAGGAGGGGTCGCTATGGGTTGGATCCTACTTCATGGCAATGAGTTTGGTTTTAATTTGTCAAAAAATCAACTTGACTTCTCACAAAATGAACAAAATTTTTTTTTGCTAGTGTTGTGGAAATGTAATCTAAATTATTGGGTCAAGTTCCTGAAAGCTTTAAGCTGATTATAAGTGTAGATATATTTCTTCAAAATCCTCCCGTTGTTGTTGTTGTTATGTACCATCCAGTCGGACCCGACTCATAGCCTCCTACAGTACTTTATAACTTATGAATTGTTAGACCCTATATATAATTGAGATATAACACTGCTACAAATTTCTTTTTACTTTTATGTTTGCATGGAAATAAATTCTTCCTTGTATGTATTCACTACTAAATTATTTGTTCTGAATATACTATAAATAAAATTAGTGAGCTGCCAATTGAATTTACTATGCTTCATCTATTCCAAATTCCTAAAACCAGTTATTATTACTTTTTGAAATCAAATGGGGAAATTGTAAGCTATTTAACTGAAAATGATTAATATTTTATATTATACTTTATATGGCAAGACCAAGAAATTAACAATATATCTAGAGTGCTGACATAGTAGGTAGAGTTGGTTTTCTACCTTACTAAAAATGTGCTTTTATACCTATGTTTGTATAAGTGACTAAAAAAGGCAACTAATCGCACAAATGACAAGATTATCATAAAATGATCAGTGGCATGGATTGTTTTTGTGTTAGGAAATACCATACTTTGAAAAATCTTATACTGTTAAATCCACACACACACACACACAAAAACCTCACTGCTATTGAGTCAGATACTGGGAGATCAGCATGTAAATTGCATTGTCATAATTGTCATTAAAGTTACTCATAAAATGATAAAAATTGTGTGTAATTTGTATAGTTGTGATAAATACAGTCATTCATAATATTATTACATTTATAGCAATATAATAACAAATATGTTCATTATAATAAAATAGGTATTATCTAAATGATACACAAAATGCCACTTTCTTCTGACACAATAAATTGGTAAATGTATTTAGGCTGATGCTCTGTGATATTTATGATAGCTGTTTTCTCCAGTGCATAAAATGAAAACTTTAATAAGCCCCTAGTTATTTGGGTCATATCGTGATTTATCCTTGTGGCTTTATTTACCTTAAAACTGATTTGGTCACTTGTGATCATCAAATACATTGTTATTTTAAAAGAAGATCAGTTTAAGTTGCTTTAACTGGAAGTGAAGTTACAATTTTCATCAATTTTATAGGAAACACATGACTCAGATTACATCATTACTCAAATCAATTCGGACGTCTTGTTGATGTTTGTCCCACTACAGAAAAGGTTATCCTTTTAGCAAAACGGCAAACAAAATAGAGCTTCAGGTCTAACGTGGAATTCTGACATTTATTGCTTCTTCATCAAAAATAATCTCGATATATTTGGTTAAATAAGTAAAAGCAAAACAAAACTAGATTTGCACCAGAATTGTCCTTTGATGCTCCCATGGAATCCAATTTTGGTTTGCTTAAAACAAAATTTGAGAATTATTAAAGACTAAAAAGTTGTATTTAGATAATTTGTACTGCTGAGAAGAAGGATTAGAACGTGCTTTAGGCAAAATCAAGATGTAAACCTTTGCTTTCTGAATACTTTCAGCTCATGTATGTAACATCTCCCTTGTTATTTCTACACATCCTGAATACTAAGCAAGCTGTCTTTACCACAATATTGAAAAAGAGGGCATTGCCAATGGTCAGAGTTCAATCAGCAAAGGTTATTGAAAATATTTTGAGTGAATGTTTCCTGCTTATTTTGACTACATCTAAGACTGGCTATTTTAAGGAGCTCTGGTGGCACAATGGTTAAGCACTTGGTTGATAATTGATAGGTCAGTGGTTCAAACTCACCAGCTATTCTGTGGGAGAAAGATGAGGCAGTCTGCTCTGTAAAAGTAAAAATTCACAGCCTTGGAAACCCTATGGGGCAATTTTACTCTGTCCTATAAGGCAGAATTGACTTAATGGCAACAGGTGTATATAGTAAATCAACAGAAAGAGAGTAGGAAAATATATTTTATTTTATGAACTGAATATCAAACATGTGTCCAACTATTAAATTACAGGTTCTTTAAAAATAACGTCTTGGGAATCTTCTTGAACATTAGTGACAAATTTTCTAGGTGTTGCTCCTAAAATAATTGCTTGCTCTTAGTTGTTTTTAAGGAGTTAATATGTTGTTGTCAGTTGTTAGGTGCCATCGAGTAGGCTCTGATTCATAACAGCCCTATGTACAGCAGAATGAAACACTGGCTGGTCCTGCACCAGCCTCACAAGTGCTTCTATGTCTGAGCCCATCCTTGCAGCCACTGTGTCAATCCGTCTCATTGGGGCCTTCCCCTTTTTCACTGACCCTTCACATTATCACGCATGAGATCCTTCTCCAGGTTCTGACCACAAGACCCAAATAGGTGAGATGAATTCTGTCCATTCTTGCTTCCAAGCTGCATTCTGGTTGCACTTCTTTCAGGACACATTTGTTAGTTCTCTAGCGTTCATGGTACTTTCAACATTCTTCGGCAACACTACAACTCAAAAGCACTAACTCTTCTTTGGTCTTCCTTATTCATTGTCCAGCTTTCACCTATAAGGAGATGGAAAACACCATGGCTTGGTTATGTCTTCAAAGAGACATCATTGCTCTCCAGCACTTTAAAGAAATCTTTTGCAGCAGATTTGCCCAGTGCAACACATCATCTGATTTCTTGACTGCTGCTTCCATTGGTGTTGATTGAGAAACCAAGTAATATGAAATTTCTTACAACTTCAATCTTTTCTCCATTTATTGTCATGCTGCTTATTGGTCCAGTTGTGAAGATTGTTGTTTTCTTTATGTTGAGGTAACGAGCTCTGTGGGGGTAGTGCCTAAGGCATTTGACTGCTAACCAGAGGGTTGGCGGTTCAAACCCTCCAGCCACTCCATGGAAGAAAGACTGGGAAATCAACTTCCGTAAAGATTTGCTGCCTTCAAAACCCAAAGGGGGTCATTATGAGTCAAAATCGACTGGATAGCAGTGAGTTTGATGTTTTCTTGGTTCTATGTTGAGGTGTAATCCAAACTGCAGGCTGTAGTCTTTAATCTTCATCAGTAAATGCTTCTTCTTTACTTTCAGCAAGCAAGGTTGTGTTGTCTGTATATCACAGGTTGTTAGTGAGTCTTCCCCCAATTCTGATGCCACATTCTTCTTCATATAGTCCAGCTTCTCAGATTATTTGCTCAGCATACAGATTGTATAAATAAGGTGAAAGGATGCAACCTTGATACAATCTCATCCTGACTTTAAACCATTCAGTATCCCCTTGTTCTGTTTGAACAACAGCCTCCTGGTCTGTATACAGGCTCCTTATGACTACAAATAAGTGTTCTGGATTTCCCATTCCCCTTGATGTTATCCATATTTTTTTTTTATGATCAACACAGTCAAATGCTTTGCATAGTTGATGAAACACAGGTAAATACCTTTCTGGTAATCTTTGCTTTCAGTTAAAATCCATCTGACATCAGCAATGTTATACCTTGTCCCATGTCCTCTTCTGAATCCAGCTTCCATTTCTGGAAGTTCCCTGTCAATGTACTGCTACAGCCATTTTTGAATTATCTTCAGCAAGATTTTATTTGTGTGTGATATTAATGATATTGTTCAACAATTTCTACATTCTTTTGGATCATTTTTCTTTGGAATGGGTACAAATATGGAATTTTCCAGTCAGTTGGACATAGATAAGTAAGTTCCTCTAGAGTTTGGAAGCTACTCATTTGTTGAAACATTTCAATGGGTATTGAATCAATTCCTGGAGCCTTTTTTTTTTTTTTTTTACCTATACTGGTTATTTCTAGAGAGTGGGCTGAAAGGTGACTTTAATTATCTTTTTTATATTTTTGTATCATCAATTTTTTTTTTTTACCTATACCTCAGTGCAGCTTCAAATTCTTCCTTTTTTTTTTTTTTTTTTTACCTATACCTCAGTGCAGCTTCAAATTCTTCCTTTAATGCCATTGGTTCTCAATCATAATGCCACCTCCTAAAATAGATGAACATTTTGTGTGTGTGTGTGTGCATTGATTTTGTGTATGCGATCTTCTTTTGATATTTCCTGCTTCAGTCAATATTTTGCCTGTAGAATCTTTCAATACTGCAAGCCAAGGCTTGATTTTTTTTCCCCCTTCAGTTCTTTCCGCTTGAGAAATGCTGAGTGTGTTTTTCCCTTTTGGTTTTCTAACTCCAGGTTTTTGCACATTTAATTATAATATTTGACTTTGTCTTCTTGAGTGGCTCTTTGAAATCTCTGTTCAGCTCTTCTATGTTGTCATTTTTTTATTTGCTTTAGCTGCTCTCCATTCATGAGCAAGTTTCAGAGTCTCTTATGACACCCATTTGGACCTTTCCTTCCTTCCCTGTGTTTTTAATGACCTTTGCTACTTCATGTATGATGTTCTTTATGTCTTCCCACAATTCATCTGGTTTTCAGTCATTGATGTTCAATGATCACTGCTGTTCAATTGATGTTCAATTTGATGCATTATCAAATCTATTCTTCAGATTGTCTCTTAGTTTAGGTGGAATGTAATCAACGTCATAGTTTGGCTTTTGTGGACTTGTTTTATTTGTCTTCAGCTTCAACTTGAACTTGCATATGAGAAGTTGATGGTCTGTTCCACAGTCACATCCTGGCCTTGTTTTGCCTGAAGATATTGAGCTTCTCCATATCACTTCTTTCCATAGATACAGTTTCTC
>NW_006921936.1:2747558-2755549 GCF_000298275.1 Orycteropus afer afer
CTTACAGCAACACACAAGCCACCACAGTACAATACACAGATATTAAATCCCAGATTATGGTGGTGCAGTGGTGAAAAGCTTGGCTGCTAGCTGAAAGTCTCACAATGTGAACCCACAAGCCGTTCCACAGGAGAAAGATGTGCCAGTCTGCTTCTGAAGGTTTACGGCCTTGGGAACCTGTGGGATAGTGTTCTACTCTGTCTTACAAGGTTGCTGTGAATCTAATTCAACTTGATGGCAATGGGTTTAATGAGAAAAATATAATAAGCATTAAAAAAAATTATGCCCAGTTACATAGGATTTAGAGCATAAAATATTGATAATAGAAGTTAAAATTGCATTAACTGGTTTTTTATATTTTAATATTTAATTTGAAGATTTACTTAAAATGAGAAAGCTTCTTTAATGTAACTCTATACAAAACTAAAGGAGCTCTGGTAGCATAGTGCCTAAGGCACTTGACTGCTAACCAGAAGGCTGGCGGTTCAAGCCCACCAGCCACTCCTTGGAAGGAAGGTTGGGCATTCCTGCTTCCGTAGTGATATTGCCTCGGAAACCCAAGGAGGGGTCGCTATGAGTCGGGGCCGACTCGATGGCAAATAACAACAACAACAACAACATACAAAACTAATGTTATTAATATTTTCCTTTAAGAAAAAATATGAATTTGGAAAAAAAAAAGTTTGCTTATTCTATTAGAAGACATTATTTTGCCCTTTTGAGGATAACTGTCTTAGTAGAGTGTTTTCTACATCAAGCAATGACTTTTGTTGTTGTTGTTATGTGCCGTTGAGTCGGACCTGACTCATAGCGACCCCTCTTTGGGTTGCTGAGGCAGTATCACTATGGAAGTAGATTGCCCCATCTCCTTCTAAGGAGTGGCTGGTGGGTTTGAACTGCCAGCCTTCTGGTTAGCAGTCAAATGCCTTAGGCACTATGCTACCACAGGTCCTGAATGACTTTTAGGGAGTTTAATTTACTTACATCTCACCCCTGTGCATATAGTATAATTATTTGTAGTTAAGAAATTAAAATTCAAGAATGGATGCAATGTGGTATAAAAAAAGAGAGGAATGTAAGCCTTTTCAGTAGTACTAATTATTGAACCATAGAGTGTAGTTAAACTTTTAAAATTGATTTTCTAATAGTAGTGAATAACTCCTGTCAGCTATTGATACCTTCTCTTATGGACCCCAAATAACCATTACCCAATAGATGTTACCTATAGCGAAAGCCAAATCACTTTTAAAGATGGATAGCAAGACAAGGAATCAGACAATTTTAACATTTTAGCAATATATTCTTATTCGTTAATAATATAAAGTAAATAAACAAGGTGGAACAAATCAGTGTTTAAGTGTGGCAGAAAATAAATATATTTAAAAGTGGGAGAAAACTGAAATAAACAATAGAAGTTATGCCACATAATTCAGTAAATGTGAGATATTTGATGGAGAGAAGAAAAGTTATATGTAATAGCCTTAAAGCATTTTCAAATATTTGGGTATATCCTATAGAGAAAATGATACATTATTAGTCAATATTTCAACCAAAGATTAATATGAACATTGACTCAGATGGAGTTTCAATTAACACATTTTAAAAAATGTTTGGTTTGTAATATTGATTGTAAAACTTGGTGACTGAAAATGAGATTGACATTTATCTTATATAGTATCTTGTTTTGGGGTGTTATCACATCTATTTTGACTAATGTTGTTGCTGTTGTTGTATGCTGTCGAGTCAGCCCCGACTCATAGCGACACCTCCTTGGGTTTCAGAGGCAGTATCACTACGGAAGTAGGATTGCCCAACCTTCCTTCGGTAACCCTATGGGACAGAATAGAATGGCCCCAAACTGTTTCCTTGGCTGCAATCTTTATGGAAGCAGATTCCTCGGTGGTGGTATAGTGGTTAAGGCATTTTGCTGCTAACCCAAATATTGCTGGTTAAAACCCACCAGCTTCTTGGTGGAAGAAAGATGGGGCAGTCTATTTGTATAAAGATCTACAGCCTTTGAAACCCAATAGGGGTCACTATAAGTTGGAATCGACATGATAGCTGTGAGTTTTTTTGAGTCCTCCTACTGGATGGGGTTGAGCACTTAACCATCATGCCTCCAGGGGAAGTCTATTTTCTCAATGACAGGTGGTAATGCAAGGGAGGGGACGGAAGAAAAAATTCCATGCATTCCTTCCAGACCTTTGAGTATAAAATAAACTAAATATTTTTAAATAGCTTTCAATTATGATTATTATCAACTTCATACTGTTTTAGTTATTTATGCATTGATTTTTGATGATTTTTATATGTCAAGACTATATTTACACACAGGCAGAATGGTTGTAGCTTATGTTAGCTCTTATGATGAAAACTTCAGTAATACACAGCATAATGAAATTATGGATTAAGTTTCTGGTGATTAAAACTATATTAATATACAGTATACTGAAATTATACACTAAGTTCTGGATATTATTCATTCACTATCATTGTTCACTCTTAACCAACCATTAAATAAAGTAATAATTGCCTGTGTATTAAATTTAATGAGAATATGCTTCCTGGAGATTTTCATGTAATAGAAAAAATAATGAGAATCTTATCACTATGACTTTGACTCAGCTATTTTAAAGAGATCGTTATTTAGGCTATTGCTTTTTGCCCAATAAAACATGAAAATTTGAACATTCTTAGTACAAGTGTAGTTTTCTATGAGTATATTAAATTTATATATCATTGCCTCACGAAATGAACTTATCTTTTGGATAAATTTTCCAAGAGAGTATATGGACAGAATAAGCTGGGAAGCCAAAGCAGTAGTTCAAATAAGAAAGTACTTTGACCTCAATTATGTATGTTTCTCAAATGCATGTTCAGATCCAATTATCTAGAAAATGCTCTCAAATCTACATTTCAATTTCAATGTTCAAAATGAACAATAAAGTATCTTATAAGATTTTGGAACTAATGAAGTGAGTTCTACGTTAAATTTAAATCAGAGTAACCATGATGAACAGATTCCAAAAAAACAAAAACAAAATTCACTCCCATTTAGTCTATTCCACTCATAGAGACCTCTCCTTGGGTTTCGAGGTCATATCTCTAAGGAAATAGATTGCCCAATCTTCCTTCAGAGGAGAGGCTGGTAGGTTTGAACTGTCAGCCTTCTGGACTATACCACCAGAACTGCCACCATGCCACCAGAGCTCCCCATCAACAGATTAATGAGGTGGAAAGGAGTAGAATTTTGTAAAAGTTTGACTTCAGTATTTTAATATCTTCATGGCTTAGAAAATGAATGCATTAGAGATTAGATTCATACTTTCAAATGTTAAGGTATTTAAATGAAGACAAAGATAAACTTGAAATTCTAAAAGACAAGCCCACATTTGAGAGGTTTGGGATCTTCTAATAGATACATATTTAAAGAATTCAAAGGATCTGCAAGGATGCCTCAGAAGAGCACTTGGCATGAGGGGCATCGATGCTGATGTCAGATGGATCTTGACTGAAAGCAGGGAATACCAGAAATATGTTTTCCTGTGCTTTACTGACTATGCAAAGGCATTTGACTGTTTTATCATCATAAATCATGGATAATATTGCAAAGAGTGTTAATTCCATAACACTTAATTGCATTCAGGCAGAACTAAGAGGCAGTTGTTGGAACAGAACAAAGGGATAACACATGGTTTAAAATCAGGAAATATGTATATCATGTTGTATCCTTTCACCATACCTTTTCAATTTGTATGCTGAGTAAATAATCCAAGAAGCTAGACTATATGAAGAAGAATGTGGTACCAAAAACAGCAGAAGACTCATTAACAACTTGCACCACATAGGTGACACAACCTTGCTTGCTGAATGTAAAGAGGACTTTAAATACTTACTGATGAAGATCAAAGATTACATCCTTAGTATGGATTACATTTCAACATAAAGAAAATAAAAATCCTGAAAACTGGACTACTAAGTAACATCACAATAAATGGAGAAAAGATTGAAGTTGTCCAGGATTTCATTTTACTTGAATCCTCAATCAACGCACGTAGAAGAAGCAGTCAAAATGACATGTTGCATTGTGCAAATCTACTGCAATGACAAAAACAAAGATTTCACTTTGAGGACTAAGGTGTACCTGATCCAAGCCATGGGATTTTGAATCACCTCATATGCAAACATAAGCTAGGCAATGAATAAGGAAGACCAAAAAAGAATTGATGATTTGCATTATGGTGTTGGTGAAGAATACTTAATATTCCATGGACTGCCATAAGAAGGAACAAATCTGTGCTGGAAGATGTACAGCTAGAAGCTTCCTTAGAAGTGAAGATGGTAAGACTTTGTCTCAATTACTTTGGACATTTATCAGGAGGGACCAGTCCCCAGAGAAGAACATCATGCTCAGTAAAGTGGAAGGTCAGAGAAAAAGAGGAGGACACTGAAGGAGATGATGGCCACAGTGACTGTGACAATGGGTTCACACATAGTGATTATGAGGTTGGCACAGACCTGGGCGGTGTTTTGTTCTGTTGCACCTAGGATTGCTGTGAGTCAGAACTTACTTAATGACACCTAACAACAACAACATGATTGCACAAAAATATATAATGAACTATGATTTTCAGAGAATATGATATATAAAATACGTAAGTGAAGATGTCAGGATCAAAAAGAAGTACACAACCAGAAGTGGGTCAAGAGAGTTCAAGTCAAGAATATAACCGCTTCTCACTTACTTACTCTCTTTTCATCCAACATTTTGCCTTTATGACAATAGTAAAAAATCTACTTAAAGTGCCTGAAAGCCAGGATAGGAACCATATGTTTTGAGTGCCCAAATCCTAGGTCTCTTCCATCCCACACCTTCATTTGGTCTTGGATTTGAATAAAGTGAAAAGAAGGAGGGAAGAAAAAGGCCCGACTGCAGTAGCCTGGGGATATTATCCCTTATGGATGCTCCACAGCCCCGTCAAACCTTTGCGGGATGAAGTCCCCGTGGAGCGGCAGCTTCGAACATAAGGCTGGGGGAAGGCGGCAGAGGGGTGCAGACAGGACGTGCAGAAGTCACTTTTCTGGAGACCCCGAGGTTCTGGATCTGTTGTTGGTGTGCTTAAGCTTGCTAGGGCCAGCAAGTGGCTGTCTGGGTGGGTGGACATTTCTGTGGAGAGCAAGAACTCTGTGTGCATTGGGGTAGGGGAGATGCCCTCCAGGCTGCAAAATTAGCTTTACCTGTAGTTTAAAATATCTCAAGTCAACCCACCAATCCAAAGTAAGAAAGTGATGGTGCAAAAGCAAGTGAGTTGTGACGGTGGCTGCAAGGGAGGAAGTAGCCCCACTGGCCCCATATGAAATGACCCCTAGGGCCTGAGGAACATTTGGTCGCTGAAGTTTCAAATAATGCTGATTTCGCATAATGACCTTGTCTTCAGAAGCTTCCAATGTCAGAAATGAGGAGTGGGTGTTTGTAGAAGCTAAAAATAATGAAAATCATGCTAACAATTCTGCTTTCTCTTTCTCTTAATACACATAACATTTAGAAACATGTTTAAAAAGATAAAAAGGAAGGTACTTCTTCTTGGGGCATGTTTAAAAATGGTATAAACAAACAAAAAATAAAGCACAAGAAGTAATGAAATTATATTTTCTTAGTCTTTTTTCCTCTTCAGAAGAATAATCTCAATCTGAATGGAGAAAAAATTCAAAATAATGGAAACTGAAACATTGAAACTCAATGCAGAAAAGAAGATAAACTACCTTTTTACAAGTTTGATAATCATGGTCTCAGTAATTTATAAATCAGTGAACTGATAATTTGAAATATAGAATTTTTTTTCAGTGATGGAAAAGATATAGAGAACAGAAAGTTGACATTAATAATAATAATTTTAAAAGATTCTGAAAACTACAGCTCTGTGAGCTTAACATTAACATTGAGAAAATACAAAAGGCTTTTTTTTTAAGTTTGAATATGAATCGATTTAGATTATTTTCAAAAAGAAATTATTAGTATTGACAATGGGATCATTAAGAATAAATATTACATTTTTATGAAGTTTATAAAGTAACAGATTAATTAAAAGATCAATTAGATTGAATGCCAAGAATATAATATATCCTCATTTAGGAAGGTGTTTACATTACTCTGGGTGGTAGTCTTCTGAAGAAAATATAAACAAGTGTGCTGGATTACATTTCTAAGAACTCAAAAAAAAAAATTCAATGCTGTAGAGTTGTTTATTAGACTCATAGCAACGCCTACTTGGGTTTCTGAAGTTGTATGTCTGCAGTAGATTGCCCAATTTTCTTCCAAGGAGTGGTTGGTGGGTTTGAACTGCCAGCCTTCTGGTTAGCAGTCAAATAATACCTTAAGCGCTATGCCACATTTCTAATAGGCAGTGGGTTATATGATAGCTATTGATCAAGATAAACACTTCTGGCAGTTTGCCAGGCCATAACCCTTTACATATATATGACAAGGAAAAGAGAAAGGAAATTTACATTTAGCAAGTTTCTAGTTGATGTTAGCTCATTTTCAACTCATATGTTTGTTTCATGGATGAGGAACTGAGTTTCAAAGAGATTAACTAAATTTCCTTATATTAGGAGGATAGTAATTATAAAACTGGGCTTCAAATTTAGGTCTGCATGACCCCTTCTTGTATCTATTAGAGGACAAAAGGAATAAAAATCAAAGTTGACAAAATGAAGTTGAGAAGTCATATTAAAACACTGGATGATAGATTCAAGAGCTGAAAAGTTTGGAATCATGGGTCAGAAGAAGCAGAAGATATTCTCTTGAAATTAATAGTCATTCTTATAAGAAGACTTTTTAAAGTCAATTGACCATGTAGAGAATGGTCAATATATATTGATCAATAGAATACAATTTAAATTGAGTGTAAATTGTGACTCAAGAGTATGATGATAAGAAAAATAAATTTATCTCTGGTAGCATAGTGGCTAAGGCACTTGACTGCTAACCAGAAGGCTGGCAGTTCAAAGACACCAGCCACTCCTCAGAAGGAAGGTTGAGCAATCTACTTCCGTAGTGATACTGCCTCGGCAACTCAAGGAGGAGTTGCTATGAGTCTGACTCGACAGCACATAACAACAACAATAACACATTGTATTAATATATTGGCCAAATATTAGAGTACTGAGAGTAACATTTTCAATCCTAATCTTAGTTACCATATCCTAAAAGAGATATTGACAAAATGGCAAATACTGAGTGAAGTGTGCCATATGAGCATTGAGAAGAGAAGGTGCTTTCCTTACCACACATTATATATATATTTTGCATTAATAAATGCTTGTTTCACTAATACAAGGAGCTCTGATGGCATAGTGGTTAAGTTTTCAGCTGTTAACTGAAATACTGGATGTTGGAACAGCCACCCTTCTGGTTAGCAATCAAATACCTTAGGCACTATGCCACATTTCTAATGGGGAGTGGATTACATGATTGCTATTGACCAAGAAAACAATTTTGGCAGGTTGCCAGGCCGAATCCCTTTATGTATACATGACATGGAAAAGGGAAAGGAAATTTACATTTAGCAAGTTCCTAGTTGAGGTTAACTCATTTTCAACTTATATGTTGATCAGGTGCTCATAGGAGGAACTTGTGGCAATCTGCTTCCCTAAAGATTACAGCCTTTGAAATCTTATGGGACATGGGACAGTTCTCCGTTGTCCTATAGGGTTGCTTTGTGTTGGAATCGATTCGATGGCAATGGGTTTGGTTTTAGGTTTTCACTAATACATAATTATTATACAGTGTATTATAAAGAATTCCCAAGAAAGATTGGCTCAGAGATAAATCAATTGTCCCAAACTCCTCAACGTCACACTCACTCACTCACCGCTGTCAAGTCGGATCTGACTCGTAGGGACCCCTCCTTGGGTTTCCGAAGCGGTATCACTACAGAAGTAGATTGCCCAACCTTACTTCTGAGGAGTGGCTGGTGGGTTTGAACCTC
>NW_006921936.1:2756239-2760050 GCF_000298275.1 Orycteropus afer afer
ACTGGACAGCTGCAGCTTGGTCATCAACCCCATGATGAAATCTACAGGAGCAGCTGAGTAGCTGCCTTAGGGATGTGGTCTGCTTCCAGTATGAAAGAAGACAGCTTTGAAAAAAGGTCTCTGAGGTTTTTAGTACAATTGGACCCTGCGTGTAGCCAATCTTCATCTCAATGGCCTGCCATGTTGTCTACCTATATTGAGACTTCTAATGGACTTGAACTAGTGGCCTGCTGTATTGCTTGATAATCTTGGGACTGTGTCATTTTACTTGTCAGCCTTGAGTTTGTCTGTCTCAGCAGCCAATAGCTGAAGCCCAAGGATGATGGGCTTTCACCCAGCACCTAGAGGAGGCACTTGGAACTTGAACTTCCAGCTTCCTAAACTGAAGAGAATAAATCCCTGTTTGTTAAACCCCTCATTTATGGCATTTTCTGTTAGAAGGGAGCAAGAGAACCAAAACAAGTATATACCATATTTTGTTTGAAATCTACCAGCATCATATTTTCCTAGCAAATAAATGGCTCATTCTAGCTATTTTCAATTAATATTTTAATAGAAAAAGTAATGCATAATAAAATAACTGACCACAAAGAGAAAGATAACATAATGCTTAAAAATAACCTAGTAAGTCTCTTTTGTTCTATGTTTTTGATATCAGATTATTAGAGTCTTATTCAGAATTTTCAAATATAGGATTTATAAGATTAAGTCATAAAAATATTATTTGATCAGCTTTTACTTTGAGCAAAAGTAGTTATTTGTCCTTTCTGGCCCCTAATGGAGAAGCTTTAATTTCAAAACCTTTTTCTTAGAAAGGTGACCCAGTGTTAACCTGAAAAGTGATTGACCAGCTTGATTAAAATCCTTTTTCAATATTTTAAGAAGCATGACCTCCCTGATCATATTTCCATTTCTGGTTATCTAGCAAACAACAAGATCACTGTTACCCTCAACAATCATTGTTGAAACTTATTTCAGGATTTCAGTGATGGAAAAGGCTGATCTTTGGAAACACAATCTCAGAAGAATATGTAAAAGTTTACAGCTCACTTCATGGAGTTTCCACAGCCTTGGTATTATATGTCTTTGGAATAAAATTGTGTGCTTTTTATTATTGAAAGTGCACAAAAGAGGTTATTTTTATTTTTCTGAAATACATGTTGAATGCTAACAATAAAGATAATAGTTTAGTGGCAATGCTCATATATTCTTATGACTTCCATATTTAGATTGGCACCAGATATTAATAGGCTCTTTTAAACAGCTTCATGTTTTCTCTATCTAAGATTATTGCAAGTGGGTGCAAAGAATATACAGGTTTTTGTATATCAATAAGACAGCAGTAATATTTCCTTATTTTTTTTTTTATCTGAGTTTCTAAACTGATTTGATAGAATGAATAAGAGTTCTCAATCTTTTTTGGATTGTAGCCACAGGTGTGGTAGTTAGACTTGGCTGGGCCTGGTGGAGTGACTGGGTAGGTGGATGTATTTATTCCCCATGGTGAGACTGGCAATCAATTCCATGGTGGAGTCTGCTGGAGCAGCTGGGTCTCTGCTTTGGCAATCTGGGCTGCTGCTTCCAGTACATAAGAAGCAACTTTGAGGAAGGTTTCCAGCTCATGGCACATTTGAACCCTGCACGTAGCTGAGTTGTTCTTAGCAGCCTGCCAAGTTGCCCTGATGATCTTGAGACTTTTAATGGACTTGAATCAATGGCCTGCTGTGTGGTTTGGTACTATGGGACTGTGCCATTTCACTTGTTGACCTTAGATTTGTTAGCCTCAGCAGCCAGCAGTTGCCCGAGTGAAGAGATGCCTCTAGCTTCAGTGGATCAGGAGCAATAGGCAGAGCTGAATCCCAAGGTTGAGGGAATTTCACCCAGCCCCTAGACCCTGGCACCTGGGACTTGGATTTCTAGCCTCCAAAACTGCAAGAGAATAAACTCCTGTTTGTTAAAGCCATCCCATTTGTGGTATTTCTCTTAGAGCGGCACTAGGTATCTAAAACAACCAGTAAAATATAAGGATTGTGTTTGGAGACGATAAGGAGAGCAGAAAGAATTCCTCATTCCTTCCCACTGTCATGCATCTGTCTACTCTTCATCAATATACAACTATGCACACAAATTGATCTACATAAACATATTTTTGTTTTTATACACATTACAGAGCTCTGGTGGCATAGTACCTAAGGCATTTGACTGCTGCAGTTCAAACTCACCAGCCGCTCCTCAGAAGGAAGGTTGGGCAACCTATTTGCATAGTGATACTGCCTCTGAAACCCAGGGAGGGGTTGCTATGAGTCGGATCCGACTTAACGGCAGTGTTTGATTTGGTGGTTGGGATACATATATAAAAAGCACCCTCCATTTATCTCTACAACAAAAGCTTTTATCATTGCTCATCAAAATATGGAATCAAATATAGATAGTGAGAATTAGATAAACTCAGGACATTCAAACTAATGTCTACAGAATGCACTAATGTGTCCTGTGTCACATTTATGGACACAAGGTGTTAAAACAACTGTTAAGCCTCTTGTGTTAGTCAGCCTTGCTTACCATTTGTGTGTGGTAACTGTAAAAACATCACTTAGGACTTTTTAGTATTATCCAACAACATGATTATGTGACCTAGAGAGCCCCACAAACCAAAACAAAAAAACAAACACACTGCCATCAACTCAATTCTGACTCCTAGCAACCCCTACTGGGTTTCCAAGGCAGTAAATCTTTATGGAAGTAGATTGCCTCATCTTTCTTCTGCTGAGCTGCTGGTGGGCTTGTACTGCCAACCTTCAGGTCAGCAGTCAAATGCCTTAGACATTGCACCACCAGAGCTCCATATGCCCAGATACTATAACTTATCTGAGACTCAAGTAGCAAATAGAAAATGGAAAACATAACTCTCATGGGAAGTCATCTTGATATATAGGAGCGATCATTGTATTGCTGTCAAACATCTGATCTCTCAATATTACTTTGTTATGTAATAATTCATTAGTCTAGAAAAGTCTGCTAATTTCCGTACTGCTTATATTTCTCCTTTGTAGACTGAGATGTCCGTTTAAATTCCAAAGAAGTATATGATAATCCACAATTATTTCAATCACATGAATTTTAATACAAAACATATAAAATCAATTTCAAAAATCTCCTGCATATACTGCATATATCTATAAGAATTAACTAATTATAGGCCTTCTCTAACTTCTTCTATTAAATGCAGGTACCCAATGTAACCCAAAAATAACAAGCTTAATTATTTCTTTTTCTTCTTTGCAAAAGGGAAACTAGAAATAGATTGCTTCCCACAGAAAATTTATTAACAATAGGTGTTCAATTAAATGTTTTAAAACAGTGAACAATGTCTCCTTTCATATAAATAAACTAGGGAGATATTTTTTAAGTTTTCTTTTTTTCCTCCTTTCATAGCTCATCCACACACAAAATTCTATGAGGAGGTATTCATTGTAGACATACAGATGTCAAGGGAAACCTAAGATTATAAGAAAAAACAAAAACAGAAAGACTCTCATTCTAACCAACTACACCTTCATACAGATGATTAACAAGATGATATAATAAATACAATCAGCAACATTTTTTTCAAGAATTAATATCCAATAAAATATATGTTGTTGTTGTTGTTATGTGCCGTCGAGTTGGCCCCGACTCATAGCGACCCCTCCTTGGGTTTCCGAGGCAGTATCACTGCGGAAGTAGGATTGCCCAACCTTCCTTCTGAGGAGCGGCTGGTGGGTTTGAACCGCCAGCCGTCTGATTAGCAGGCAAGTGTCTTAGCCACTAT
>NW_006921936.1:2760150-2763623 GCF_000298275.1 Orycteropus afer afer
TATATATATATATATATATATATGTATATGTATGTATGTATGTATGTCATTAATGATCGGATGGTATTCAACTTCAGAAGCTAAAATAAATACAAGTGTGGGTTAGAGTAAAATTATGTTGACAATGTTTAAATAATAACTGCCAAAGTGATGAACTTTTTTCTTTATGGATTTCACCCATTGCTTTCCCTCCAAAAGACAAAGGTAGGAAAACAGGAAGGTAGCAAAAAAGGAAACAGGAAGACCTGTTTCAATAATTGAACATATTGATTTAATTGGCTAAGAAGTCCAAATGCTAATACTTCTAATAATCAACCACTCTTTTTGTGTTTTGGTAACATATATCCTCATACAATGAATTTCAAATGGAACTTTCTGATTCACATTTGACATTTCAAAGTTTCCATTTTTGAATTCCCCTAGTCTTAAATAAGTAACACATTGTATCCCTTTTTTACTAGGCATAACTTTTTCCCCAACATCTAGGGCTCCATGATGCAAAATGTCATTTTGCCTGTCTTCTGTTCCAGTAGTCACTTTAATTTTGCTGATTATAATTGGATTTTCAAATACAATCACAAAGACATCTCCTGTTGAAGGTGGTTTTCCCCAAAAGTACTCATCAACACTACTATAAGCCTTGCTTGCTTCATAATTTTCAAATACATTCATGTTGGTGTATAAACTTGCGGGAGGGTTGTCAGGAATGTCGAATGATTCCTCTTCAAAATCATCATCCTTCAACTTGTTTTCAGTCCCTTTATATGACGAATAATAACCCATGTGCTGAAAGAGAGATGGTTTGAAACGGATAACATTTTTCTGAGCCAATAGACCCCGAAAATGAGTCAATAGCCAATCACAAGGCATTTCTTGATAAAACATTAATAAAAAATGTGCCAGACGTGGGAGATCATGAGAATGATAGAGTTTTCCAATGTAGCCAAGCTTAGAGAACTCAAGAGTTACCCAATATGTTCCTTCTAGGGAAGTAATAACTTTCTTGATGGCAGTTAAGAAATTTTTTGAACATCGGACATCATCTTCAAGCATTACATAATAATCTGAAGTATTGGCACAAAAATTAAGCAAAAAGGCATAATCTACATTTTGCTTGGAACGAAATTTGACTCTGTCTTCTGGGTCATTGTAATTTCTTTTAAGGCCATCCAGCATTGGGTAATATTCCTCAGGAGCCTGTATAACCATTAATCTTCCAGCAATAATATGGTGGGCAAATTTTTGTGTAATATCTTGGACCATGACTTCACGCCAGGATGAGTTAAAGTCTGCTAGATGAACAACCACTGAAATTTCCTTCAGCTCTTCATAGCTGGACTGCTCAAATATGGACTTGATTGTCTCAAGTAAATAGTTTCCTTTTTTTCTTTTCACTGATGAAAGTCCAATTGTAAGATACCCTGAGCAAAAGAATTAACAAGGAAGACAAATTAAAAGTGAAGTAAGTTTTAAAAATCATAGAAAAAGAAAAGGAAAAAAAAAAGATAAAGATAATGTTGTTTTTAGGGCTGCTACTCTATTAAATAAATTTACGAAAGATTACGTGTAAAACATTTTTACTGAATTATGAAACTCTATATTTAAAAGCTATAAGTAATTTATATATAAATGACACTTTTCATGGACATTAAGTTGCATCTTAAGCATCCTGATATATGGATCATATTGCTATAAGCAAGTATATAAAATGTTTTGAAAAATGGTGCAAAGTTTTCTGCAACTTAGTGTTCTCATACAAGCCTATTTAAGAGTATAGAGATATATTAAGTGATATAAAAGCTACTGAAAAAAAATAATTGAAAAAGGGTAAGGTAATTCATCGTTGTTCCTGAAAATTGATTAACAATGACATAAAATGTTACTTCATTTTTTAAATAATCTTTATATTTATCATAGAAAATACATTGAATATTTTTATTTTTCTTTCACCATTCTTGTTACATCATTCCAGTATAAATCATAATTGGATTTCAAAATTTATGTGGAAATTTATCTAGTAATTTAAATAGAAAGCAAATAATATCATAAACTATTTCTGAAAAACTGCCTTGTTGCTCAAATTTATGGTACATTGTCCTAAGACTCAAGCATTAATTCTTTAAGTAAAAACATTTTATAGTAATTTTACTTAGATAATTTTTTCTTCAGAAACTCACAATGTAAAATTAAAAATTGGATATTTTCAGGATAATGGCAGTTCTCTGAGAAGTTAGCTGAGTCTATTAACATATTTTATTTTTATTTATTTTTTTTGTAACTCCATTCTTCCCACTTCCTCCCTGTGCCCACTCCTTCCCTTGGTCCTTCCTTCTCATCCCCTCTGGCCTTCCTAGTCCTATCCCTGGGCAAATGCTAGCCTCCTGATCTCATACGCTTGATTGGACTAATGAGTATATAACCTCCTGATATTATTGTTTACCTTATAAGCCTGCCTATTGTTTGGTTGACAGTTGAATCATGGGACTTATTCAGTTCCTAGCTTGAACTGTGTCTAAGAGCCATAGTCTCAGGGGTTCCACCAGTCTTCATCAGCCCAATGAGCCTGATCTGTTTTATGATTTTGAGGCTTTTCCAAATTATCCCCCACTCCTTCTGTGACTTCTTACTGTGATCCCTTTAAGAGTGGTTGGCAATTTTTAAGACTCTCATATTCACCATGACTCGGAACTAAATAAAATTTCTGAACCACCATTTGGAAAATATGGACATGTTTGTTGCTTTCATATGCATACCTACATGATGTGGTTTGTGGGATACTGAAAAATCCCGTTCCGAGGAAAATATTTCTAACTAGTGTATCTGAGATCTAGAGGTTTACATGTTTTGCTGAAATACCTGGGCTTATGACCCAGACTTCTATTGATACAGATATATGATCTGGAATCATTAAATATTAAGCTACCTGCCTTCACTGCTGTTGTTGTTATGTGCCATAGAGTCGTCTCCAACTCACAGCAACCCCCTCCTTGGGTTTCCGAGGCAGTATCACTACGGAAATAAATTGCCCAACCTTCCTTAACAGGAGTGGCTGGTGGGTTTGAACCACCAATCTTCTGATTAGCACTAATACCCAACAATGAGAGCATTTTCTACATAAGAGGCAGAAATCTGTGTATTTTACATGCAATATACACTTGAATATTTGTAACAGACTTTTGAGATAGATTTCCTATTATCATTTATTCCTGTTTTACAGAAGAGGAAACGAAGTCATAGTGAGATGAGATAATGTACAAAGTATCATGCTTAATAGGTTGTGTGGTGCTAGTATTTTAACTGTTCTGCTCTAATACTCTGTGTTAAATAGCTTCTTTAGTATAAAATGGTTGGTATGCATGCTAATAGACATTAGTAAATTTAGCACAGAAAGAGGAAATTAGTAATGTTTGAACAAAGGTAATGTAACAGATGAAATAACAGTGGCAGTTTTACACAATTAGAAAGCCCCTTAA
>NW_006921936.1:2766698-2770146 GCF_000298275.1 Orycteropus afer afer
GAAGGGGAAACCAGTTGTTCTGATGTGAAGGGTGTCATGTGGTTTCCCAAGCTTGTGGGTGGTACCCACTGAATTAGTCTTGGGTGATTGGGGATGTGAGAGAGAAGAGTGACATGAGTAACTGGAGTCTACACTGAACAGGGAAAGGAAGCTGACTAAAATTTCCACAAGACACAGGTGGAATGTGGAGTGGGATGTGATAGCCACCACACATTTTGGTGGTGATCTTAGTCTCCCTGTACTGGTTTGTACAATTGGCATAGTTGGCAAGATGTGCTAGACTGACCCTGGTATCACAGTGGTACATTGGATAATGATCCTTTTTTATAATCTATGGTGTCTTAGAATCCCTGAAATATAGCACACTGTTTCTGGGTTCCAAAAAAACATGTTCTTTCAAATTAACTTTCATTAATTCAAAACCTGGTAGCAAGTGATAAAAATCAACCCATTAATGTTCAAAAATTTTAAATATGGAAATATTTACTGCTAAAATTAATTTAAGCTGATTTTTCCTAGTTTTTAAACAGTGTCCTTTAGTAAACTGTTAAAATGTTTACATAATGTTTAGGCATTTTAATGTTTTGTTATTAAAGGAACAGAATCCATGAAAAGTTGCAATCTCATTTCAGATATTTGTCAAAAATCTAATAACCATTGAAGTCTTTCCAAATATTGTATTATATTAGTGAAACTCTTATGCTTTTATTCATATTCAAAAGAAACATGTTGTCATTATATTAAAACAAACATTATATGTATTCTTTATCTAAAAGTCTAAGGATACTTACTCTTTCTTTGTAAAGGAGTGGCAGCTAGGTAGCGATAGGTTACATTTATGGCTCCTGAGAAATTAGATATATCTTTGAATGTATGTACATAGCGCTCTGAATTCAATTGATGAATGGATGTTTCCCTTATAAGTTGTTTATCTCCTTCCTGAATGTCAAGAAAGAGGCAGAGAAAGAAAGTAAATAGTAGGTGATCATGGATTAAACATAAATAGTTTCTACCTAAGAATGGAACATGGGTAGGATATATAACATGAGGTGTTATATAACTCTCAGTTACTGGTAACACAAAGCTTAAATAATCATCTGTCACCTGATTTCTGACCTAGAGTCTACTTCAGGCTATCTTTATTCTTTTTTACTCTCTTTATACAACAGTCACATTTGCTTCTCTATAGGATGTTCCAACAATGGCATTTCATTGATTAAAAAAATCTATAAAATGAAAATCCCATTTCATCCATCATAAAATTCAAGTTCTTTATAATAACTGTAATATCTTCAAATTTGACAGTAACTATCTCATGGTTTCTTCTAAGTGTTGTTGTTAAGTGCCATGGAGTTGGCCCTGACTCACAGGAACACTATGCACAAGAGAAGGAAACGCTGCCTGTTACGGTGCTGTCTTCAGAATTTGCTATATTTGAGCCCATCACTGAAGTCACTGTCAATGCACCTGATTGAGAGTCTTCCCTGTTTTCACTGACCCTCTATTTTACCAGCGTGATATCCTTCTCCAGGGACGGGTCCCTTCGGACATAACCGAAGTACATGAGAAGTCTGGCCATTCTCTGTTCTAAGAAGCACTATGGCTATATTTCATCCAACACATGTTTGCTTGTTCTTCTGGCAGTCCATGGTATTTTCAATATTCTTAGCTAGCACCACAATTCAAATGCATCAATTCTTCTTTTGTCTTCTTTATTCTTTGTCCAGCTTTCACATTCATATGATGCTATAGAAAATACTATGGCTTGGGTCAGGTGCACCTTAGTCTTCAAAGGTCTTTAGTCTTTAACACTTTAAAGAGGTCTTTGCAGCAGATTTGCCCAATGCAGTATTTCATTGGATTTCTTGACTGCTCTTCCATAGGCATTGATTATGGATCCAAGTAAGATGAAATCCTTAACAATTTCAATCCTTTCTCCATTTATCATGATGCTGCTTATTGGTCCAGTTGTGAGGACTTTTGTTTTCTTTATGTTGAGGTGGAATTCATACTGAAGGCTGTACTCTTTGATCTTTATCAGTAAATACTTTGAGTCATCTTCACTTTCAGCAAGCTAGGTTGTGTCATCTGCATACTGTAGCTTGTTAATAAGTCTTCCTCCCAATCCTGATACCATATTCTTCCTATAATCCAGTTTCTGGGATTATATGTTCAGCATACAGATTGAATAAGTGTAGTTGAAAGGATACAACCCTGATGCAGACCTTTTCTGATTACAAACCATGTACTATCCCCTTGTTCTGTTCAAACCACAGTCTCTTGATCTATGTGTTCCTCATGAGCACGATTACGTGTTCTAGAACTCTCATTCTTTGCAATATTATCCATAATTTGTAATGATTCACACAGTCAAATGTCTTTGCATAGTCAATGTAACTCAAGTAAACATCTTTCTGGTATTCTTCACTTTTAGCCAAAATTCACTTCACATCAGCAATGATATCTTTCATTGGGTGCTTTCATCTGAGTCTAGTTTAGACTTTTGGCAGTGTCCTGTCATTACACTGCTGCAACAGTTTTTGAAATATCTTCAGCAAAATTTTACTTGCATGTGATATTAATCATATTGCTTGATAAGGTCTGCATTCTGTTGAATCACCTTTGTTTGTAATGGGCACAGATACAGATCTCTTCCAGTCAGTCGGCCAGGCTGCTGTCTTTCAAATTCCCTGGCATAAACAAGTGATCACCTGCAATGCTGCATCCATTTGTTGAAAAATCGTAATAGGTATTTCATCAATTCCTGGAGCTTAGTTTTTTGCCAATTCCTTCAGTCACAGCTTGAACTTTTTCCTTCAATGCCAGTGCTTCTTGATCCAAAGTTGCCTCCTGAAATGGTTTAACATTGACCAATTCTTTTTGGAACAGTGACTCTGTGTATTCCTTCCAGCTTATTCTGATGCTGCCTGAATCATTCAATATTTTGATCTTTTGATGTTGTTGTTATCTGCCATCAAGTCATCTCTGACTCACAGCAACTCCTCCTTGGGTTTCCAAAGGGTTTCTCTATGGAAGTAGATTGGCCAGTCTTCCTTCTGAGGAGTGGCTGGTGGGTTTGAACCTCTACCCTTCTGGTTAGCGGTCAAGTTGCACCTTGAGGCTGGAGTATTTTCTTTGGTTCTTTCAGTTTGAGAAATTCTGAGCATGTTATTCACTTTTGGCTTTCTAATTCCAGGTCTTTGTGCATTTATTATAGTACTTTACTTTGTCTTCTTGAGCTACCCTTTGAAATCTTCTGTTCAGGTCTTTTATATTTCATCATTTCTTCCATTTGTTTTATCTAGTCTCCATTGGAGAGCTAATTTCAGAGTTTCATCTGACATATCTTTTGGTCCTCTCTTTGTTTCTAGTCTTTTTAATGAATTTTGCTTCCTCTCCTCTCTTTTTTTTTTCACATTTTTTAATACATTTTATTGAAATATAATTT
>NW_006921936.1:2774563-2787475 GCF_000298275.1 Orycteropus afer afer
GCAAATTCTTCTGCTAGTTGGGATTTTGTCCACTTCTATATCCTTCCCTTCAAGGCTCAGGGGTCAGGATTATCTTCTGTGTCTGTGTTAATTGGTTTCCCTTTTCTTTGTTGAAGAGGATCTGTGCAGTCTTTCTGCCTAGCCCGCCTTCTTGCTGGATCTCCCCCCTTCTCTCTTTTTAATGATTTTATACTATCTTCATATGTGATGTTCTGAGATCATACCACAATTCCTCTGGTCATTGGCTATTGGTGTTCAATGCCTGAAATCTATTCTTCAGATAGTCTCTAAATTCAGGTATGATATAATCTTGTGGGCTTGTTCTCATTTTCCTCAGCTTCATCGTGAACTCTGTTATGAGTAATTGATGTTTTGCTCCACAATCAGCTTCTGGCTTGTATTAGCTGATGGTATTGAGCTCCTCTATCACCTCTTCCCACACATATATTTAACTTGATTCCTGTGTATTCCATCTGGTGAGGTCCACATATATAATCATTGTTTATGTTGTTGAAATAAGGTGTTTGCAATAAATAAGTGGTTGGCCTTACAAAATTTGATCATGCACTCTCAAGCTTCTTTTGTTTTACCAAGGCCATATTTTCTAACCACACATTTTCTTGGTTACCAACATTCACATTCAAATCACCAGTAATTATCAATCCATTTTGGTTGCATGTGTGGCCAATGTCAGATTGCAGAGGTTTGTAGAAATTTCAATTTCTTCATCTTTGGCCTTGATGGTTGGTGCATAAATTTGAATAATAGTCATATTAACTGGTATTCTAAGGGTATTTCTTACCAAATCCCACATATCTGAGTTATATTAAGTTATTTACTATTTGTAATGCACTGCCAAAGACAAGACCGTATATAATGTCTGTCAACATGATAGTTTAAAAATGATTAGGAAGATATGGCTCTGGACATGATAATTGGATTCTGAATCATTTAAATTTTGTTGTTGTTGTTATGTGCTGTCAAGTTGTCTCCGATTCATAGAGACTTTATATACAACAGAACGAAACACTGCTTGGTCCTGTGCCAGCCTCACAATCTCTACTCTACCTGACCCCATCGCTGCAGCCACCATCTCAATCCACCTTGTTGAGAGCTTCCCCTCTTTCATTGACCCTCCACTTTACCAAGCATGACATCCTTCTCCAGAGAATGGTCCCTTCTGACAAGATGACCAAAGTAGATGAGACAAAGTCTTGCCATTCTAGTTTCCAATGGGCATTCTGGCTGCACTTCTTCCAGAACACATTTGTTAGTTCTTTTAGCAGCCCATGGTACTTTCAACATTCTTTGCCAACACCACAACTAAAAAGCATCCATTCTCCTTTGGTCTTCCTTATTCATTGTCCAGCTCTCACCCATGTATGAGGTTATTGAAAATACCATGGCTTAGGTTAGGCACATCTTAGCCTTCAAGGAGATGTCTTTGCTCTTCAGCACTAGAAAGAGGTCTTTTCAACAGATTTGCATAATGCAATACATCTTTTGATGTCCTGACTGCTGCTTCCATTGGTGTTGATTGTACAACCAGGTAATATGAAGCCTTTGACAACTTCAATCCTTTCTCCATTTATCATGCTGCTGCTTATTGGCCTAGTTGTGAGGATTTTTGTTTTCTTTATATTGAGATGTAATCCATACTGCAAACTGTAGTCTTTAATTTTCATCAGTAAGTGCACCAAATCACCCTCACTTTCAGCAAGCAATTTTGTGTCATCTGAATAATTTATTAATCATGAATTTTTAATCAACCACTTATATGAACATGGTCATCAAAAGCCATTGAGAATGGTCCTTAAGACATGACAGATTTTTTTGTGTTTTTGTTTTAAAGTGTTTCTTAGATGTCTCAATTAGGATATATTTGTTTGAAATCTAAAAAAAAATATGCTTAGGCCATTCATTCATCTTTCCAATGAGAATATATTTTCTGCGTATCTATGAGTTGCTCAGTTAGAGGTGAAGTCTTGTCCTTCTATATATAAGATACTTTATATCTGTTTGGCAGTATAGTTAATGTCATTAAATTTTGGGGATGGTTTACATTCAAGAAAACATTCACATTCGGGTTAAAATATACTTTCATTATATTCATTGCTGCTTTATTGTTTCTTTTATGTGTATTCAGTGGTAAATATGATTATATAATCATAATCTGGTCAAACTATTATTAGTTATGTGTTATTAGTGAAATGATAACTTATTGGGCTTATGTATACAATTTAGTATCTTTGATAACATATGAATTTGAGCACCTAATCAGAAAAAAATATTCCTCTTTTGGTAACATGTGTACTCTATTGTGTGGTGATATGTAGATCAATGTCTACTATTGGCTATAGACTGTTAAGCATATATGAGCTTTTAAAACTATAGAGAAAATGAGGGAGTTACATACTTTGTTCTTGACATTATTTGGTGATGGTTAATAAAACTTTAATTAAACTTCTACTCTGAAATATTATAAAGGACTCAGATACAAATTTTACTTCCATAATAACATTCAATACTTTGCATCAAACTCAGTGCAAAGGAAAAAAGATGAACAACTCAAACTTAAATCTATGGCCACATTGGAATTCTTTTTAGGATAAACATTAATTGAGATTGGTATACATGACTGGGGAATTACAAGAGCTTTCCAAATGGTCCTTGCTAAACAAAGATCCATTCTGAACATCTTTTTAGTATATTCAATCAGATTTATGAACTTATGTTTGGTTCTTATATGTGTCATTTCTACTTAATTGCTTGCTCATTTGGAAATGGAAAAACATTACCCAACAATTTCACTGTTAGGTATATACTCAAAAGAGTTGAAAACAGAGACTCACAAAGACACATGTGCACCAATGTTTATAGTAGTGTTACTCATAATAGCTAAGAGGTAGAAACCCAAGGACCCAATAACAGATCGATAGATAAACAAATCATCATATATACACACAATAAAGTGTTATTTAGGTATAAAGAAAAATGAAGTTCAGATACATGCCACCACATAGATGAGTCTTAAAAACACACTAAGTGAAATAAGTCAAACAAAATAGGACAGATATTGTATGATTCTACTTATATTAAATAACTTGGATAGGTAAATCAATCAAAACAAAACAATATTGGTGGTTATTAGGGAATGGAGGAAGAGGGAAGGGGAGGGAAAATCATCATAGTGCCCACTTAAAATTCATAATTTGTATTTTTATGAATTATTATATATTTTTGAAGTTTTTAAAGTTATCCTAACTTAATAAAAAGATTAAATAAAAAATTTAAAAAGTGAGTAAAACTAAAGGTAATGTTAGAGGTACATTTATATGTGGTAAAACATATGCATAAAAGTTTAGAAATGATGAACAGATAATTTAGGAGAGTCGTCATTCTGTGGTATATGAGTATGAATGAACTCATATTTCATTAAGTTTAATAATGCTCCAGTTTTAAAATGGTTACAGGAGATTTTTATCTTTGTTTTATTATATATCTAAAGTGTCTATATGCTTAAATTAGAAAATATTTTTTATAATTTGTTGTTGTTGTTGTTAATTATACACAATTAAACTTTAAAGCACATGCCACAAATATACCCATTGACAAAAATTCATCATACTTTCTAACAAAGCAAGCTATGAATCAGTATGTTGTTGTTAGTTGCCGTCAAGTGGATTCTGACTCAACAGTGACCCTATGCGTTACAAAGCAAAATTTTTCACAGGTTTTCTTGAATGTAATCTTAACCTTTGGCCTGGAAATCTGCTTCTGAAAGGTTCCAGCCATGAAAATTCAGTGGAGCACAGTTCTGCTCTGACACATGGGGTCATGAGTAGGAATCGACTGGCTGGCACCTAACGCCATCAACAATCTGAACTGAAGCAGCTCACCAGGTCTTTTCTTCCATAGTGCCATTGGATGGGTTCCAACTGCTACCCTTTAGGCTAACTGTTGAGTCAAAACTATTTGAGTCAAAACTATTTGAGTCAAAACTATTTGTAAACATAACTCTTTTTTGAGGAAATAATAAAATATTTGTAAGTATATTATTTTTGAGAGTATACTCATGGGCATTCAGTCATACTCATAACAATGCTATAGAACACAGTAGAACTACTCTATAAGGTTCCCAAAGCTCTAATCTTTACCAAAGGAGTGCTGATGGTGCAGTGGTTAAGCGCTTGGCTGCTAACTGAAAGATTATAGCCATAGAACTCCTATATGCCAGTTCTCTTCTGTCCTGTAAGATTATTATGAATCAGAATTGACTAGGTGGAAGAAGCAGGCTGACATGTCTTTCTCCTGCAGAGTAGCTGGTGGGTTCAAACTTTCATCCTTTTGGCTAGCAGGCAGCATTTAACCACTGTACTACCTGGACTCCTTTGGAAAATATATACATAAGCAGTTAGTTCTACAAAGAAAATATTATGAGCATTTTGTATTCTTTTTGAAAAAGTTTTGCTGCTTTCGTTTATATCTGTAATGATAACTCACCTTTTGTTTTGATTTAAAAAGTTATATACACAATTAATTTTGAATGTTAAACAAACTAACTGGGGTGTCCGATTATAATCAAATACTTTAGTGTTCACAGTCAATAGAGCCTAAGAAAATAACTATAACATTACAGTAGTCATCATAGTGAATTCACTTTACATTCTGTGGTGTTACTTCTTAAAGGAAATGGAGAATAGTGCATATCTCCTTAAGAATTCTATACCGAAAATGTAAAATAGACCTCTTGTGTATCAAGATGGAGTACATTGATCCTAACTGAAGGACATAACAGAACATAAAAAAAAATAGATCTTATAGGAAAGCATTTTATTAAATTCTCAAGAACAGACTTCTTTACACTTTTTGGCATAAATAAATAATGCAACTTTTACCTGAGTCAGCCTTGTTGGCTGCTTTCCAGAGGCATCTAACTGAACAGCCAGGCCGTCCCTGGATACCTTCTTTTTGTAGATACTATGCTGTGGTGCATTTCTCAGTAATAAGACAAAGCTTTATGACAATCATTTTCCAGATGGGAATGCAATTCAATGGACTAGCTATAGACTAAATATATACCCTAGTGACTACTTTGAAGATGCTCACAGCCCAGAGGCTAAGTTGATTGGGCATGCAGCGTCTCCTCTACTTATTTTGTCTTGTAATGGTATTTGTCTCTTACACTGAGCTCGGCCTCCCTTCCAACAGAAAGGCGGTTATGTCTCTAATACATAAGCAAATACAGTAAACCTGTTAAAATGCCCAGATTTCAGGCCACAAGTGGATTTTATAGCATACAGAGCAGAATAGAATGTGCTAAAGAAACTCCAGATGTCTTGCTACTCCTAGAGCGTCATTTGATTTTTCTGAATTGTATGATTTTACCAGGAAATAAGTGAGGTGCAAAAAGAAAGATCTACTAATGTCTATGCTTAGAAAACTGCATGTAATGTGGCATTCTGGAGGTAAGAAGGAAAATCAAGTCAGAAAAATACATACATGAAAAAGAAAACAAACAAGACAGTTTAAAAGAAACTGTATTATATGTTAGTGGGGAGCCAGTGTTCCATGAATACTATACAATTTTAGAAAAAGAATTTTAATGCAATTGACTAATCATGTTATCGTTTGGCATCAAGTAGATTCTGACTCATACCAGCTCTGGTGGCATGGTGCCTAAGGTACTTGACTGCTAACCAGAAGACTGGCAGTTCAAACCCACCAGCCACTCCTCGGAGGGAAGACGGGGCAATCTACTTCCGTAGTGATACTTCCTTGGAAACCCAAGAGGGGTCGCTATGAGTGGGAGTGACTTGATGGCACATAACAACAACAACAACAACAATGACGGAATAGATTTCCCCCACAGGATTTCCTAGATTCTAATCTCTATGGGAGGAGCTCTGGTAGCACAGTGCCTAAGGCATTTGACTGCTATCCAGAAGGCTGGCAGTTCAAACCCACCAAGCACTCCTCGGAAGGAAGGTTGGGCAATCTACTTCCATAGTGATACTGCCTCGGAAACCCAAGGAGGGGTCGCTATGAGTCGGGATCGACTCAATGGCACACAACAACAACAACAACAACAATCTCTATGGGGGCAGATTGCCAGGTCTTTGCTTCCTTGGAGTGACTGGTGGGTTTGAACTACAAACCTTTAGGTTAGCAGCCACACACTTTAACCATTGTGTCTGTAGGATTCTTTCAAATAATTATGAGTAATAGAATATTTCAAACCTTCATAAGTATTAAGCCTTGGAATAAAATGTTGCTCAAAAAACAACTTAGCTACTTAGAACGCATCATCTAATAAATAGTGAAAATTTATAATAATAAGGCACACCCTTTACACTATGCAACTCAGATCCACTAGGCAACTAAACCCACTGCTATGGAGTCATTCTGACTCATAGTGACCCTTAAGAACACAGTATGGTTTCAAAGACTAAATCTTTATGGAAACAGACTGCCTTGTCTTTCTCCCATGAAACAGCTATAGGTTCCAACTGCCTGCCTTTTGGTTAGCAGAATGCTTAAAGTACTATAACACTAGAGTGTGTTTACGTTTAGATAAGACTTTGTAAAAATTCACAAAACAAGGCAAATTGATTTTGATCTTCTTATGGATACATTACTACTTTTTACACATTTTAACATGAATTTGAAAGGGTTCTATTCTAGAAAGATATATGGATGTTTCTTTTAAATCATGGTCATCTATTTGTTGAAAGTTAAAGATTAAAATTGCACTGGATATTGTCTCATAAATGCAGCAACTCACTGAATACAAGAAGCAAGCTACATATATCATGTTTTTTTTGTTGTTGTTTTTTTAATTTAAAAGATGCAATTTAACATCATCTGCCAGTAGATAGCTGAAGGAAGGTTGGGCAGTCTACTTCTGTAGTGATATTGCCTTGGAGACCCAAAGAGGGGTCACTATGAATCGGATCTGACTCGACGGCAGTGAGTTTTGTTTTGGTTTTGGCCAGTAGACAGAAGAATAAATTTTTATTACAGAAGTGAATCATTAAACAAGAGCTCTATTTAGTTTATAATCTTTAATTCTGTTAAAAAAAAGCTAGATTGCAAGAGCTTTGTTCTCTTTTCCTTAAGTTTCATGTACCTAATAATCAAGGTTGAAAAATACATCCAAAATGTGTATCTTTAGTGAATTATTCCAGTTTGAGTTAGTTGCCTAAATGATGCTTAGTCTTGTTCTGACTTCTGTAGTGATTTCAGCCATTGTGAATTGATGGTGGATGGTGTCATGAAAGGTCCCTACAGTTGAATAAAAAAGGTTTAGACGGGCAAGGTCTAGAAATCAGGAAGAATTACACCATCAAAGAACAGAACTAAGGGAAATAAAAAGCTTTACAGAAGACTTCTAGAAAGAGCTGTACCAAAAACATAATATGGTTGGCCAATAGTATATAGAGTAGTATCTGGCAAAAAGTTGAGAGTCAATAAATCATGTTTAATTAATAAATAAAATGATTTTGGGAAATTTTTTTGTGGTCACTGTCAGATCCTCTATTGCTAAATATTTTGTTAAAACTTTTAAAATAATAATTGGAATTTACAGCATGCTTGAGTGATAGGAAGTGCTTTAAAGATTTCCATAAATATAAAAGTTTTGAGTTTCATAAATATGTGAATAAAAATAAGAATATAAAGATTATGAGTTTTTGAGATTTCATGAGCTGAATTCTGAGAGAAAAAAAAAAATCAGTAAATACTAACATCCATATTATTCTCATCAGACATGGTATAATGTCATAATTATAAAAATAATAGAAACTAACAAATTAATTTCTCACAATTAGACTAAATTCTTTTCTATATATCCATATTTCATTTAAAATTTATTTGTATTTAGTGTCTACTCAGTTTTTATTACTTATAACTACTGAGTAGTCTGCATGTCAATATTTTTATTTCTTGAGGCCTTTTAAGTGAATAAAATATTTAACATGGTGGCTATTTAGAGTTATTCAAAATACAAAAAAGTACCACAATTGAACTAAAATATATTCCCTTCTAAACAAAATAGCACAATCATTAAATATCATCAATAAGATACTGAAAATTTTGATGGTAATATAGATAGAAGATAAAGTAAGGAATAAAAGTTTTAAATTAAACTTTTTTGTACTTTTTATACTTCAAATTAAATCCAAAATGTTAATAGCTTTACGTATTAACTCACTAAGTTACTAATGTAATTACTAATATATTTGTAATTAGATACACATATTTGCATATAATATTAAAGATAACTGTGAAAATAAGTGAAAACAATTCAAATGATAATATATAAGAAATAGTAACAAAATAGAAAGAATACATGTAATAATTTTTCTCAAACAAAGTTAATCAATACCATAGGATTAAACTGAGTCCACTATTTGACTAAATCTAATTTATAACAAAATTAACAGATTCCAAAACTCACCAGAACATAGCTATCTTCAATGTACAAATTCATAAATAGAAGGAAAATGACAAGAACTCCCAAAAATGACACTGTAGAACGTTTTCGCAAGCATCTCATTTTATCCAGTATTTCAAAAATATGTTTCATTTGATGAAGCTTAAACATTCTCTTCTGTGGAAAAGAGGGACAGAATCACAGTTAATTTCAGATGCAATTAGCTTCTAATCATATATAGTAAAAGTTTCTCCTTCATACAGGAGAATCCTTTAAATGTTTAAACTGAATTTATTTCCAATTTCACACATAAAGTACAGATTATAAATACTTTAACATACAGTCAGCACAATGTTTTATATGGATGTGTAGTAAAATGGAAAAACACATCTCCATTCTGTCTGAAGAAGTGAACATTGGAAACAATAATCTGAGTGAAACAGGTCTATTATTAGAAACTAGGTGATAATTTGAGTGGAAAATCAGAAAAATCAACTGTCATCTGGAGATACAGCATTATTGAATATAGTATTTCACAAGTGCTGTCTTGACCCATTTTGAAAACACGTCCATAAAAAATTATTAATTCTCTTTCCCAGGCCTTTTGCTAAACTCAACTACTTTCCCAGGCTCCAGCACTCCTGGGTTACAGTACAGACACAACCAACTACCAGAGGCCCACAGATAGCTTTTACTATGTAGAGTGCCTTCTTCCTTGGACATGGGAATTTTTCAGAATGCCCTACTCCCAGGCCTCATTAAACCTAGCTCATGCCACCCTCTTGAGATGCATAAGACACCTCTTACAGTTTCAGCTTGCTGTTGTCCTGTCCCCATGGATAACCCATTGTGTGGCCCTGAATGACAACCTTCTCTAGTTTGGAGCTGTAAGTAACAAAAGTTCTACCTTTCAGCTATGTGAGTGTCTTATATTGTGTCCTGACATCTAAAGATCCTATAATCAGACCCAGTATCTTACAATTATGAAATAACACCTGTTGTTGTTGTTATGGGCTGTCGAATCGGACCCGACTCATAGTGACCCCTCCTTGGGTTTCCGAGGCAGTATCACTACGGAAGTAGATTGCCCAACCTTCCTTCTGAGGAGTGGCTGGTGGGTTTGAACTGCCAGCTTTCTGGTTATCAGTCAAGTGCCTTAGACACTGTGCTACCAGAGCTCCTGAAATAATACCTATCTCCTCATATAAAAATGTAGTGATAATGGAAGAAACCAGAAGTGTGGGCCTACTCTGGCACTGAAAATGATTCCTTGGTGGGAATCTGAGAAGATTGAGAGTCACAATGTAATCCCTGGGCTCTTGGGTTACAAAAATGCAAATGAACACGTCAGATCTAACTTTGTCTATTATCCGAGTTCAATAAGACTGTGTATGCTTTATAACTTAAGTGAGAAGTAAGGGCAAGGTAATTTGTTAAATTTATTCTTTAATAGATTGAAATATTTCATAACAGATAAAGAAAAAATATTTAGTATTATTTAAGAAGTGTAGCAGAAAATTATGCTGAAACTGACAGCACTTAAAAGACCAGTAGCAAAACAGGATAATTATTGGTTTGTGCCAACGGAGCCACAGACAGACATAATCCGATCTGTACAGAACCAGAATACAAATATGCTGCAAAGTTTTAGAAACCATGCAGTTTTGTAACATATTTCTTTGACCTGTTGGATCATCTGTTTATCTTGATCACTTCACACATATGCCTGTATATGTATAGAAATAAATGTTCTTTCTGTCATCAGAATATTATGAATATTTATTATTTATCTTAAATCATTGCTCAGAGAGGCAGAGAAAATATTAGTTGTACAAGTTCTTCATTACATTGCTTCTTTGGGAAGACACAGTGTGGGAATTTGTGTGCTAGTTTTCATCAACTCAAGAAATATGCTCATTTATTAAAGAATTGATGCTGATACGAAGTGACAAGTGAATTATTACACTATGGGGCTGGTGACTTAGAGTGCATATGCTTGTGTATGTTATTACTAATTCTTCTTATTTCTGAAATGTTACTTGGAGTGTATGTCACAAACCACAGAATGTTAATGAGTTCAATTCTTTCTCTCCAGCTCTGCAGGGTAAAATCATACCCCCATAATGCAAATTAATCTATATGACTTTATTAAAAAAAAAAAAAAAACAAAAAAAAACAAACTTTTGCTTTTGGGTTTATTCTGCCTTGTAGTAACCCTATGGAATAAATGAAACTGCCTGGTAGGTTTCCCAAGGCTGTATCTTTCCAGAAGCAGACTGCTACACTTTTTGGCTCTATAACGGAGTGGAAACAAAGAAAGCAAAATTCCTACACATCTGAATGACTGTGGCTACATAAATTTCACTCAAGGCCCTAACCTATAACTTGTATTTTATTTATTATTCTATTAAAAAACCAACATTTAGAATACTGAAGTCAATTACCTTCCTACATGGTCTTGTATTCAACACTTAACCTCACATCAGAGAAGATATGTAAGGATTCTTGCAGTCAACTGTTCATCTCTCTGACATGTGCCACTGTGTGTATCTGACTTGTTTGGCTTGCCTTTTTTAATGCTTGCCCAATATTTCACTTTGTGGAAGGCTGCACATGCCCTTAGGGCAGCATTCAATACTTTCTGATGAAAAGAAAGAAAGATGCTGACTCAGCAAAGCTTCAGGAAATCACAAAAATGAAAAGGGTTTTACGAAATGTGATTGTTATCACATTTTGCACAGAATATTCAGATATGAATAGGAGTACGGTAATGTTTTTTACATATAAGATTTCTTTTACAGTCCCAAGTTTCACTGTCCATTTCTAGCTATGAATGGTAGCAAACAGTAAACTTACAGCAGTTAGACTATTCCATAGGGTTCACATTGATGCCCAGCAAGGTGTATTTTCTGATTCACTTTAAGGTTCCAGGCAAACAAAGAATGCATAGTATTGACAAGATGGAGGTTTCCTGTCATTGACTATAAAAATAGTAAAACTTGAGAGGAGGATTGGGAGGAACAAACACACAATTTCAACCTGAAGCAAAGACAAGAAATGTTGTACTTTCTTTATCAACTTCCCTTTTAGACTATCAGTCTCATTGATTTTGAGTTTCTTTCTAGTGAGCTGAAAAAGGTCCCATTTAGACTGAAATCAATAGGAGCAAACACTGAAACTAACTACCTTAGCAAGATTATAGGAGTCAGTGCTAAGGAAAATTATAGCTATGAAACCTATTTTGAGTTGTGATGAGGAAGAAATGATGATGATGATGATAACCAACTCCTGCAAAGGAATTAGTTATCAAATATATATGAAATATATTTTGTTAAATCCACTAAAAAAACTCATAAAGTAGGTAAAAATGTTTTTATGATTATTCACATACTACAAAAATAAGCTAGAGCTCAGATTAGTTCAGTAATGTGCCCAATTACCATATAGAGCTGGTATACTTTATAGGTATGATAAAGAGTTGTTAGGATTTAAAAATAGATTTCCTTTCTAAATCCTTGACATTTGCAGATAGAAATCTTCTTTTGTTTCTAGTCTACTCAAAGAGTTATCCGGGGGTTATAAAAATTAGGTGCTTTCAAGTCAGGTTAAAATTTGCTTGAATAAATACTATTGGAGAACATTAATGTTTCTATCATTAATATAAATAGTTTTATAATATAAATAGAAAATACCCAGAAGACTATATTTTTCCCAAATGAATGGTGTTATAGGTTGAATTTTGTCTCAAAAAAAGATATGTTGAAGTCTTATACCTTTCAATGTGACATGTTTGGAAAAAGAGTCTTTGTTGGTGTTTGTTGTTGTTCTTAGGTGCCGATGAGTTGTCTCCAACTCATAGTGACCCTATGCACAGCAGAATAAAACACTGCCTTGTCCTGTGCCAGGCTCACAATCCCTGCTATACCTGAGCCCTTTGCTGTGGCCATTGTGTCAATCCATCTCATTGAGGGCCTTCCCCTTTTTTGTTGATCCTCCACTTTACCAAGCATGATATCCATCTCCAGGGAATGGTTCCTTCTGACAATGTGACCAAAGTAGCTCCGTACAGGTTCCTCATGAGTACAATTAAGTGTTCTGGAATTCCCATATTTCTCAATGTGATCCATAATTTGTTATGATCCACACACTCATATGCTTTTTCAAAGTCAATAAAACATGAGTAAACATCTTTCTGGTATTCTTTGCTTTCAGCTAAGATTCATCAGACATCAGCAATGATATCCCTTGTTCCACATCCTCTTCTGAATCCAGCTTGAATTTCCAGAAGCTTTCTGTCAATATTCTGCTTCAACAGTTTTTGAGTTATCTTCAGTAAGATTTTACTTTCATGTGATATTAATGTTATTGTTTGATAATTTCTTATTGTTTCCCACGTTCTGTGGGATCACCTTTCTTTGGAATGGGTACCCATATGGATCTGTTCTAGTCAGTTGACCAGGTATCTGTCTTGCAAATCT
>NW_006921936.1:2787958-2792400 GCF_000298275.1 Orycteropus afer afer
TGAATTCTTCTGTTCACCTCTTTTATCTTGTCATTTCTTCCACTTGCTTTAGCTACTCTCCACTCAAGGGCAAGTTTCAGAGTCTCTTCTGATATCCATTTTGGTCTTTTCTTCATTTCTTGTCTTTTTAACGATCTCTTGCTTTCTTCATGGATGATATACTTGATGTCATCCCACAATTCCTCTGGTTTTCTGTTATTGGTGCTCAATGCATCAAAACTATTCATTAGATGGTCTTTAAATCCAGGAGGGATATATTCAAGGTCATATTTTGGCACTTGTGGACTTATTTTAATTGTCTTCAACTTCAACTTGAACATGCACATGAGCAGTTGATGGTCTATTCCACCATCAACTCCTGGCTTTGTTTTGGCTCAAAATATCGAACTTCTCCATTGCCTCTTGTCAGAGATGTAGTCATTCTGATTCCTGTGTATTCCATCTGATGAAGTACACATGTATAGCCTTTGCTTATGTTGTTGAAAAGGTATTTGCAATGAATAAGTAAGTCATTGGTCTTGCAAAATTCTGCTATGTGATCTATAGCATTATTTCTATCACCAAGTCCACATTTTCCAATTACTGGTAATTCTTTGTTTCCACCTTTTGCATTCCAATCACTAGTGATAATCAACACATCTTGATTCCATGTTTGGTCAATTTCAGACTGCAGAAGTTGGTAGAAACCTTCAATTTCCTCATCTTTGGCTTTGGTAGTTGTGAACAGATTTGAATAATAGTAATATTAACTGGTCTTCCTTGTATGTATATGGATATTATCCTATCACTGACAGCATTGTACTTCACTATAGATCTTGAAATAGTCTTTGTGACGATGAATGCCACACCATTCCTTTTCAATTTGTCATTCCCAGCATAGTAGATCATATGGTTGTCTGATTCAAAATGGCCAAAACCAGTCCATCTCAACTTACTAATGCCTTGGCTATTGATCTTTATGCATTCCATTTCATTTTTAAGAACTTCCAGTTTTCCTAGATTCCTACTTTGTACATTGCATGTTCCAAATGGATGTTTGCATCTGTCTCTGCTCATTGTGAGCTGTGCCACATCAGCCAATGGAAGTCCTGAAAGCTTTACTCTATCCATATTGTTAAGGTCATCTCTACTGTAAGGAGTCAGCTTTCCCCTAGTCAAATTTTGAGTGCCTACCAAACTGATGGGCTCATGTTCCGGCACAATATTTGACAATGTTTCAGGGATATTAATAAAGTTTTCCAGTAATATATCAGACAGTGTTTCACTGCTATTCATAAGCTTTTCACTGGCCAATTAATTGAGAAGTGGATAACTTCTTCTTTTTCCCTAGTCTGTCATAGCTCAAAGCTCCGCTGTCTACCATAGTTACTCCTGCTGGCATTTTGCAACACCAGTGGCATAGCTTCCACCCTCAGAGCAAATGTAAGCCACAACAGGATGACAAACTGGCAGACAAGTTCCTCTCCCATAGTTTTTCCTGAGACCTCTGCATCCATCTACCTTGGTCCTGGCTTTAAAAGAGAGCTTCTCCTAAGACAAGAATTCCCAAGCCCCACACCCACCTACCTTGGGCCCAAGTCTTAAAATTGATGATGTTACAGTTAGGTTAACATGAGGTCACACTACAGTAGGATGGGTTCTAATCCTATATGACTAGTGTCCCTATAAGAGAAGAAATATACACAGAGACGTGGAAGCAGATGAACTACACCAGAACACACTGCTGCAGCAAGCCGAGGAAAGTCTGGAGCCACCAGAGGTTAGGAAGGAGACATGGAACAGATAATCCTCCAAATTCACAAAAAGAACCAACACGGCAACTCCCTGATCTCAGCCTCTCAGCTTCCAGAAATGTGAGACAACACACTTCTGTGGTTTAAAGCCACCCGCTTTGTTTTGTTATTGTTGCTACAGAAGCCCTAGAAAACTAATACAGGTAGGGTCAACATTTGTGCAAAGCTACATACTTTAGAGATGTACGCATAGTATAAAAGACAGTAATATATGGTCTTAATAATGCCACAAATTCTTGAACAATAATAAGACAGTTAAACTTCAGTTTGAATTCAGTAGCACTGAATAGCTGATGTGAGTAGATAAATACAGATACTTGCATAAGTATATATCTATATTTAAAGAATATGCTCATTTAGAATAGTAATTGCTTTTCTTTTAAACATTATTTTTCTTAAGCTTGATATTAAATTCTGCAAACAAAAAGAATAAAGAATAATAATTTATTACCATTTATTCATTGTTTCTGTCATCCATACATTGAGTTCATGCTAAGTACCATCTCTCTATACTAGGTGTCATGACCACATTTTCATATCCAGCCTAATTTGAATAGAAAAAATATATACAGGTTAAATGCAATAAGAATAGTATAACTAAAACAATACTTTTGGGGAAGCTATTATCAAGAATTTTTAGAAATATAATTAAGTGGCTATTTCAGTGATTTGTTACAGATATTTAAATATTGCTTTTATTTTCTTAGCATGTATTGAAGCCCCGATATGCACATGCAGGTATATAAGAACTAAAAGTAAAGATAAATAAGTGCATATCAGTGCACTAATATCTAGCATGAGATTAATGCAAGGTAAATGTGTCAAAAAGCAGGTCCATAAAGTGTCACAAGTATGACTTTAGAAATGTGCACAGGTTACAGTAGAAGCACAAAAGAGAGAAAGAGGGTCATCATGTCTACTAGGGAGTGGCTGTCTTCAGGAAATATTCCATAGAAGAAGTGATGGTAGACAGGGAGTGGTGTAACAGTGGAAAACATTTTAAGCAGGAGGTATAACCGTAAGCATCACGAGAAGTGTACCATTTCTATATTATGAAGGGTTTATTTTCTCTCTTTTTCTTAAACTCTTACCACCATCTAAGTGGAAATAATACCAATTAATGCACAAGAAAAAAGCTTACAAACTAAATGAACAGATAAATTTCAAGTTTCTATGTTGTAATATTTTTTAAAGAAATATATGCCCACAAAAATTCTATTTCTCTTTTAGATACAGAAAATAAAATTTTATTCTGATGTGTAAGGACTTGGGGAATAAATCACTTATGTATAAAAGCACTTAAAGATCCCTCCCAAGCATTTTAGAGATGAACAAAGAACCAAGAATTGAGACACCATGGTGTAAAAGGACAGCAGTTCTTTTACTTAGTTTTAATCTAAATTCAAGACTTCATAGAATCTAGGTATTCTCGTGTAGATTTGCAGCTGAGGCATAAAGCAAAGTTTTGAATTTAGTACTACAAAGTTTGGTTCCTCTTTTATATTCTCTAATATTTTGAATCGGGAGCTCTGGTAGCATAGTGCCTAAGGCACTTGACTGCTAACCAGGAGGCTGACGGTTCAAACCCACCAGGCACTCCTCGGAAGGAAGATAAGGCAATCTACTTCTATAGCGGTACTTCCTCAGAAATCCAAGGAAGGGTCGCTACGAGTCGGGTCTGACTTGACGACACATAACAACAACAACAACAATATTTTGAATTAAGAAATATGTAAACAAAACTGGATAATAGTTTTTCTAATTTTGTATAGTCACTTGAAGACTTACTGGATTTCTTCCCTTCATGAACTTAATAACTATGATATTTACATAGTTTTTTCTCTCTTTAAAATTATTTCCAAATGAACATATCTGATGTCATTTGTCAATAACATCTTTACATATTGTCTATTATCTAGGAGCTCTGGTAGCAAAGTTCCTAAGGCATTTGACTACTAACCAGAAGACTGATGGTTCAAACCCAGCAACCACTCCTCAGAAGGAAGATCTGGCAGTCTACTTCCATAGACATACTGCCTCAAAGACCCCAGGAGGGGTCATTATGACCTGTAAATGTTATTGTGTATTTACTATATGTAAAATTTTAACTATGTAAAAATGCATAGAGAAAAAAGATCAAGAGACTACAATAATATATTAATAGTTGTTATCTGTGATTAAAAGGTACCCTGGTAAAACAATGGTTAAAGGCTTTTCTGCCAACTGAACAATTAGCAGTTGGAACTCATTTAGGGGACTCTGAGAGAGAAAGGGGAGCTCTGGTAGCATAGTGCCTAAGGCACTTGAGTGCTAACCAGAAGGCTGGTGGTTCAAACCAACCAGCCACTCCTCAGAAGGAAGGCTGGGCAATCTAATTCCGTAGTGATACTGCCTCGGAAACCAAAGGAGGCATTGCTATGAGTCGAGTGTGACTTGACTGCACATAACAACAAAGAGAGAGAAAGACCTAGAAATCTGCTTCTGCAAAGATTACAGACAGAAAAACAAAACAAAACAAAAAACCCCGGAACAATTCTACTCCATTACATCACTACAAGTTGAAAATTGACTTGACAGCATGCCACAACATCTGTGTTTATTTAATACAATGATGTATTGCTATTACTTGACTGCTAACCAGAAGGCAGA
>NW_006921936.1:2793350-2837945 GCF_000298275.1 Orycteropus afer afer
CTTGGCCACGGCCAGCTATCCAGAGGCAGTGAGTAGTTGGACCTGTGGTTGTAGGGGACATCAAGATCAACTGGCATAACATACTACACAAAAACATTGTTCTACATCCTATTTTGGCAAGTAGCGACTGGGAACTTAAAAGCTTGCAAGCAAACATCTAGATATGACAATGGATCTCTCCTTGTCCAGAGCAAAGAAGAATGAAGAAAACAAAAGACGTATGGAAACAATTAGTCCAAGCAACTGGTAAACCATGTGATCCTCAGTCTCTATCACTATGAGATCAGAAGAACTAGATGGTGTCCGGCTACCACTGTCAACTCCCCAGAGGGGGATCTATGTAGGACATCTTGGATAGAGTGGGAGAACAATGTGAAACAAAACTCAAAATAATTTAAAAAAAAAAAAAAAAGGACCTTACTTGCTGGTCTGATAGAGCCTGGTAGAACTCTTGAGAAAATAGCCCTTGCATAGGAGCTGAACATTCACATTAGGCAGATATGCTCCTTGGAGAGATCAATCATGGGAAGAGAGTTGTTACATTGTGGGAAATTGCAGCCAATGTCATGAGACAAAGTATGTGAATTGCTTTATGGAAAATGAATTTGCTCAGTAAACTTTTATCCAAATCACAATAAAAGTTAAAAAAAAAAACTTTCTAACAAATTAGCTTAATTTTTTTGGACTCATGGTGTCTCAAGTTTAAGGTAAAACTAAACTCTATTAACTATTGTGTTTTAGTTTTTTACCTTATACTATGATGGGAACAGAATCAAGACTTTGCATTTTTTTTTCTTTAGTTATGGATTTCTTAACATAGATTTTCTAACAGTTTTTAGAAAAAAATAAAGAAATTTTAAAATAGACATATTAACCTAGTTAAATTATCAGTTCCCTAAACATAATTTTCTACTAACTTTTCAGTCCCTCCTCTTTTTCATTCCATTATGACCTTATGGAATGAATTGTTTTATTGATCAAGAAGCTGTGGCCTGAGTACATAATGAAAATCTGCAATGAAAAATTCATCCTAGGAATAAATTAATAATTTCAAATGAAAGTCAATTTCCCTATGTTCAATCCTATAATCTATTTTGCATTATTTCCCATGTGTGCTCCAACCATCACTTATTCATGGTACTGTGCAATTTAATTTCAATTAAAATGAAAGAATTACATAAGTTTCTCTAAAGCTAATGTCTAACTTTTTCATACTAAAATACATTTCTATATTCAACAGCTGAAAATGTCTCTAGAGAATTAAAACACTTTTTATAATATATCCATTGTTGAGAAATGCACAGAATAATATTTTATATTTTTTATGAATTATATGATTTATTGAGGAAAAAAGGTACAAATATTAGAAAAGAAAGCACTACAATTATTAAAATGTCAAATGATAGGGAAATTTATTATTTTATAGGCACTGTGTTTGAGGACTTTATATATGCATTATCTATTTTAAAACTGGGACTCCAATGGGAGTTCTGTGGTGCAGTGGTTAAAGCATTTGGCTGCTAACAAAGGTTGGTTGTTTGAACCCACCAGCAGCTCTATGGGAGAAAGAAACAGCTTGCTTCTGCAAAGATTTACAGCCTTGGAAACCCTATGGGCATTTCTACCCTGTCCTACAGGGCTGCTGTGAGTCAGAATCCGCTTGATGGTAGTGCTTTGTTTGTTTGTTTGTTTGTTTTGTTTTAGGACTCCAATAGGCAGCTATTGTTATATTACTTTTCAAGTAAGAAAAAGTAAGACTTAGAGGACATTTAACAAACATACCCAGGGTTGCATAGCTAGAGATGGGATTCACACCAAATGTTTCTGACCCTATAGATGTTACTTTCAAACATTAGGCTATGCTTTCCCGCTTCATGAAGTGAAACTAAATTAACTTCAACTCAATCCTAATACATAGGTTTCCTGCATGATTATATATATATATATATATATATATATATATATATATTTGTTGTTGTTGTTGTTTTGCCGTCGAGTTGGCCCCGACTCATAGCGACCCCTCCTTGGGTTTCCGAGGCAGTATCACTACGGAAGTAGGATTGCCCAACCTTCCTTCTGATATATATATATATATATATATATATATATATATATACACACACATATACACATATACATATATTTCACCTTCCACCTTCCAAACTATTCCATGCAATTGAGTACACAAAGATAAATTAGGAAGATTAATGCTTATAGCATTATAGGTATATTCTGTAGTTGTGACTATATGTTTCCATCACATAAGATCAGTTTTTACAGATAGAAAGATGAAAACAAATGCTATAATGAGCAAAGATAGTGTTTGAGTTCAATTTATAAGATGTGAGAATAGAAAGAAAGACTTATTTTTTTAAATTATGTAAGTAATGCAAGAATATATAATAAATAGAAAAGATGAATATCACCATTCCTCAGTTCTTAAGAGAAATAACAATTCCCCCCCAATAATTTATTGTTTTTTTTTCTAAGATATTTGGTACACACACACACACACACACACACACATCTGTTTAAAAATAAAGAATATGTGGAGTTCCAGCAAGATGGAGGAATAGGCAGACAAGCTACACAGCCCCTCTGCAACAAAACAACAAGAAACCAACTGAAACCAATACAGAAGACAATCCTGGAACCATGAGCTTTGAAGAGAAGGATAAAGAAGTGATTAAACATCAGCTAGTAGAAGAACCTGAATGAAACAGCGAGTAAGGAGACAAATGGAACCGCATACTGCTGGCTGTCCTGAAGGCACAGCCATTTTGAATATTTCCTGATAGCACCCTAAAAATCATCTCTGCTCACTCAGGCTGCATGGGCAAGGACTGCCTTGGTGACTGACAACCAGAAGGAACAATGAGGAAGGGAACAGGTGGACCTATGGACTGACAGCAGCTGTCCTGAGGGCACAGCCATTTTGGATGCTTCCAAGTGGCCAGCACAGCCATTTTGAGTGTGTCTGGGTGGTGGTCTTGTTCGAACTATGACCTGGGAGTGGGCTCCACCTGCGAAGGACAGCAACAGCAACTGCACTGGAGACTGATGACGGAAGAGGTTCCCCATGTTACACTTGTGCTGGTGCCCTCTTGGTGAACAGGGTTGTAGTCATCCCCATGCCGCCACACACCTTCTTGACCTGTGGGGTTTCCATTCCAGTCTGTGCCCTGGTAGAGCCTGGGTGCCATGTCCACCTCCCAGAGTTTTGTTTGTTTTAAAATTATTCTTTTTATCTTTTTCCTTTCTTCTTCTTCTTGTTCTTCTTCTCATTATTGTTCTTCTTGTTCGTGTTCATTTTTTCCTCTCTCTCTTATCTTTCATGTCTCTGGTTCTTTTTGTTTTTCTTCTCTTTTACTGGTTCCCTTCTTTTTTCTTTCTTTTGATTCTTGTCACCATCCCTTGTTTTTCCTTTTCCAGTTTTCCCTGTTCTTTTACAGTTGCTCTTTCCTCTTATCCTTCCCTCCCAAGATATTATGGCTTTTTTTCTTCTTCTTCTTACTATCTTTTTCACTTTATCATTCATTTTTCTAAATATGTTTTGAAAATTATTCTTATTTATTGCATTTCTTTCTTTATTTCTCCTGTCCTTCCTTTCTTTCTTTTATTTTTAGCAATTGCTCCAGTTTGCTTATGTGGTTGGTGTTTTTTGTACTCTTTGTTTTTGTTTCCATGGTGGTTTTTTTTTTTTTTTTTGGTCTAACTGAGTGGGAGACAGCAACCATTGCCACACAACCCAACCATACTTGCACCTTCTGCAGCCCCACTCACTGGGTGAGGGCCACCCCTTGCATTTGCACCAACTGACCAATGATAGATTATGGCCAGTACTAGGTCAACTCATCCTCAATTGCTCTTTAGGAACATGTAACAGAGATCTGTGCACACACTCTCATTCTCTACCTCACTAACCAGGAGACAGGTGGTAAGTGTCTAAGTGTTAACAAGTTGCCAGTAGAGGAGCACAGTACCCTGCTCACACAAATATATCAAATCAAAATAGAAGGAAAAAAAACTGTGTGAATCATACCAACATACAACCACAAATTAAACATAAATACAACAACACCACAATGTCTCAGAGACAATAGACCATTACAGTCTACACAACAAATCAAGATAACGTAGTAGAAACAAGAGGCCAGGATACAAATCCAGACAGCATCCCTGGGGAAGAAGCAGCTTTGGAATTTCCTGACAAGGAATTCAAAAGAAATATATTTGGGTACCTTCAATGACTGAAAGACAGATCAAGAAAAACACTGAAAAGATCAAGGAAAAGACAAACTGTGGAACAATGTGGAAAACCAATACAAGAATAAATTGCCAAAATAAACAAAAATTTAGAAATGACATAAAAACGACAAACAGAAATCTAGAAGATTAATACTAAGATTTCAGAATAGATAACACATTGAATGGGCAAAGGAGAAGAATCAAATCAATAGAAGACAGAATTAATGAGAATGAAACAAATACCTCAATATCACTTTGTTAAGAGACCAATCAGAAAAAAGAGCAAAACATTATTTAGAAACCCTAAGATTCATGTGGGATACCATCAAGAGTTATAATCTATGTGTAATTGGAATTCCAGAACAGGAAGAGACAGATTTGTTGGAAGAGAATTTCCCAGATATGATGAAATGTGAGAATATACCCATTCAAGAAACTCAATGAAGCCCAAACAGGATAGATCCCTAAAGAAAATCACCAAGATGTATCATCATCAAACTCATTAAAACCAAAGACAAAGAAAGAATCCTGAAAGCAGCCTGGGGAAAATGCAAAATTACCTGTAAAGGGTAACAGATAAGACTAAGGTCTGATTTTTTGGCAGAAACCTTGCAGGGAACAAGGCAATAGGATGATATATATAAAACCCTGAAAGAAAAAAAAAGATTCCAACCAAGAATTATATACTCAGCAAAACTATCTCTCAAATATGAGAGTGGAATTAGGAGATTACCACATAAGCAGAAATTAAGGGAATTTGTTAAATCAGACCAACTTTACAAAAGATGGTAAAGGGAGTCCTTTAGACAGAGAACCAACAATGGTAAACAATTGATGATTAACACACATGACAATATAAGCCAGAAACCAGCCCATTTATATAAGTAGCCAAAGTAAAATAAGCTTACAAGACTGTGAACAGGGAAGCAGAGACATCAAATGGTAAATGAGGAACACTACAAACCAAGAAGAGGAAACAAATAGTATAGTTAAAGAATTACTAAATGTTAAGGAAGTTAAGACAATTGCAAGATAGAACAGAGTGTTTTAAATTAGGGGAAAAATATAAATTACAGGATAATCTGAACGATAAATAATAAACCATCATATCAAAATAATGAAGAGGACAAGTACAAACATTTAACAAATACTAAAACAATAGCAATGAAGATGATAACATGACTCATAAACAAAATGAGCTCAGCACACAAAATAATATGGAACAAAAAAAATCAGCAACACCACAAAAAAACACAAAACAAAATGACATCAATAAGTTCATACTTGTCAATAATTACATTCAATGTACATGGATTAAATGAACTACTCAAAAGACAGAGAGTTGCTGACTGGATAAGAAAACATGACCCATCAATATGCTTCCTACAAGAGACTCACCTTAGACACAAAGACAAAAATAGACTAAAAATCAAAGGCAACATACCAAGCAAATGACAACCAAAAAAAGGCAAGAGTGACAATATTAATTTCTGATAAAATTGACTTTAAGACAAAAATGACCATAAAAGATAAAGAAGGACATTATGTAATGATTAAAGGATGACTTCCACAAGGGACATAACCATAATAAATATCTATGCACCCAATGAAAGAGCCTCAAAATATATAAAGCAGACTTTAATAGAATTGAAAAGACAAATAGATGACTCCACAGTTATACTAGGAGACTTTAATATACCACTTTCAATAAAAGATCGAACAACTGGAAAGAAACTCAACAAAGATGCAGAAAAGCTAAACAATACAAGCAACCAAATTGACTATAGACATCTACAGAGCACTTCACCCAACCACAGCAAAATATACATTCTTTTACAACACACAAGGAATATTCTCCAGGATTCACTATATGTCAGGCCACAAAGCAAACCTCAATAAATCTAAAAACATTGAAATCCTGCAAAGCATCTTCTCAGATCACAATGCTATAAAATTAGAAATCAGTACTAGGAAGACCAACAGAAAAAGAACAAACGCATGGGAACCAAATAAGACACTCCTTAAAAACAACTGGGTAATAGCAGAAATTAAAAAAAAAAAAAAAGGAATTTTAAAATTCCTTGGATCAAAGAAGAATGAAAACACAACATGCCAAAAATCTTTGGAACACAGAAAAAGCAGTGATCAGAGGACAATTTATAGCAGATACACACATCAAAAATCAAGAAAGAGTCAAAACCATTTGTGCTGTAGTGCCTAAGGCATCTGACTGCTAACCAGAAGGCTGGTGGTTCAAACTCACCAGCCACTTCTCAGAAAGAAGGTTGGGCAATCTACTTCCGTAGTGATACCCCCTCAGAAACCCAAAGAGGGGTCACTGAGTCTGTACGGTTCAATGGCAGTGAGTTTGGAGAGGTGTTTTTTTTTTTTTTTTTTGGTTTAACCCAATGTATCTAACAATTAGGGAAAGAGTAGCAAAAAAAAAAGCCTACAGTTCCCAGAAGAAAAGAAATAATAAAGACTTGAGCAGAAATAAGTGAAACAGAAAATAGAAAGACAATAGGAAAAATCAACAAGATGAACTGGATTCTTTGAAAAGATGAATAAAATTGACAAACCACTGGTAAACTTAACAAAAGAAAAGAAGGAGAAGATACAAATAACACGAGTAAGAAATAAAATGGGTAGTAATGTCACAACCGAACCAACAGAAATAAATGAAATAATAATATCAGGATACTATGAAGAACTGTTGACTCGACGGCACATAACAACAACAACAACAACAATGAAGAACTATACTCTAACAAATTTGAAAAAAATAGAAGAAATGGATAGATTTCTAGAAACACACTACTTACTTAAACTAACACAGACTGAGGTAGAAAATTTGAACACACTCATAACAAAAGAAGAAATCGAACAGGTCATAAAAAAAGAAAAAAAAATTACCAACAAAAAAAGTTCTGGCCCATATGGTGTCATTGGATAATACTACCAATCATTCAAAAAAGAGCTGACATCAATCCTATTCAAACTATTCCAGAACACAGAAAAGGATAGAATCCTCCCAAATTCATTTTATGAAGCAAGAATAACCCAGATACCAAACCAGGCAAAGACACCAGTAGAAAAAAATAAAACTACAGACCAATATCCCCATGAATACAGATGCAAAAATCTTTAACAAAATCCTAGCCAATAGATTCCAATAAGTCATCAAAAAAGTAATATATCATGACCAAGTGAGTTTCATACCAAGTATGTGAAGATAGTTCAACATTTGAAAAACAATTAACATAATCCAACACATAAGTAAAATAGAGGAAAAGAATCACATGATCATGTCAATAGATGTAGAAAATGCATTTGATAAATTCAACATCCATTCCTGATAAAAACTCTCAGAAAAATAGGAATAGAAGGGAAATTCCTCAACATAATACAAGGCATGTATGCAAAACCAACAGCTAACATTATTCCCAATGGAGCAAGACTGAAACCATTCCTATTGCAAGCAAGAACCAGACAAGGGTGTCCTCTATCACCACTTCTATTCAATATTGTGTTGAAAGTCCTCCTAGCCATGGAAATAAGGCAAGAAAGGGAAAATAAAGGCATCCAAATTGGTAAGGAAGAAGTAAAACTATACCTATTTGCAGATGATATGCTCTTATATACAGAAAGCCAAGAGATGCAGCAAGAAAACTACTGGAACTTATTGAAACATTTAGCATCATGGCAGGATACAAGATCAACATAAAAGATCAGTTGGATTTCTCCACACCAACAAAGGGATTTCTGAAAAAGAAGCAAGGTAATCAATATCATTTATAGTACCTACCAAAAAGATAATATACTTGGGAATAAATCTTACCAAGAACACAAAACACCTATGCAAATGGCATAAACACTACTTCAAGAAACTATAAGTGATCTACATAGATGGAAGAACATACCATGCTCATGGATAGGAAGATTGAACATTGTGAAAATGTCAACACTACCCAAGGCATTCCGTACGTTCAATGCAATCCCAGTGCAGCATCTATCAGCACCCTTTAAAGACACGGAAAAAACAATCACTAATTTTATACGGGAAGGAAAGAAACCTCAGATAAGCAAGGCACTATTGAAGAAGAAGAACAAAGTAGGTTTCATACTCCCATAATTCAAAACCTACTACACAGCCACAGTTGTCAAAACAGCCTAGTATTGGTACAACAGTCACGTAGACCACTGAAACACAATTGAGAACCCAGAAGTAGATCCATCGACCTATAGTCAGCTGATATTTGATAAAGGACCAACATACATTAAATGGGGAAGAGATAGTCTCTTCAACAAATAGTGCTGGCAAAAATGGATATCCATTTGCAAAAAAATGAAACAAGATTCATACCTCATACTATACACAAAAACTAACTCCAGATGGCCAAAGACTTAAATGTGAAACCTGAAACTATAGAGTTTATCAAGAAAAAATAGGGGAAAATATATGGGCCCTAATTTATGGCATAAATAGACTATCAAGCATAACCACAGATGCACAATCCACAGAAGATAAACTAGATGATTGGGATCTTCTAAAAATTAAATTTTTATCTGAATGAAAAGACTTTTCCAAAAGATTAAAAATACAGAATGGGAAAAAAAAATATTTTACAATGACATATTAGTCAAAGGACTTATCCCTAAAATTCATAGAAAACTAGACCACCTCAACATCAACAAGACAATCTAATTGACAAATGGGCAGAAGACATGAACAGACACTTCACCAAAGAAGATATTCAGGCAGCCAACAAACACATGAAGAAATGTTTGTGATCATTAGCCATTAGAATAATTCAAATCAATACAACCATGAGATACCATCTCACCCCAGCATTAATATAAAGTTCAACAAGACAGAAAACAACAAATGCTGGCAAGGATCCAGAGAGATTGGGACTCTCCTACACTGCTGGTGGGTCTGTAAAATGATACAACCACTGTGGAAATCAGTATGACAATTCTTTAAAAAGTTTGAAACAGAAATATTATTTGATACAGCCATCTTGTTACTACGTATACATGCTGAAGAAGTGAGAGGCAGGACACGACCAGATAAATGCACACTCATGTTCAATGCAGCACTATTCACAACAGCAAAGAGACAGAAGCAACCTATGTGCCCATCAATGGAAGAATGGATGGATAAACAAACTGTGATACATGCACACAATGGAATACTATGCAACCCTAAAGAATAATGTAGAGTCTACCAAATACCGCATTACGTGGATGAACTTGGAGGGCAATATGCTTAGTGAAATAAGTCAATCACAGAAGGATAAATATTGTATTAGTCTACTATTTCAAAAAGTCAAGGAAAAGTTTGTACACAAAAGGAAACTTTCTGTGTTGGTTATCAGGAACAGGAGGGGATGTGAGGCTAAATTCCTAGATGGATTTTTTTTAAAAAATACATATATATATATATATATATGCATATATATATAGTTGTTGTTATGTGCTGTCAAGTCAGATCCAACTCATAGCGACCCCTCCTTGGGTTTCTGAAGCAGTATCACTGTGGAAGTAGATTGCCCAACCTTCCTTCTGAGGAGTGGCTGGTGGGTTTGAACTGCCAGTCTTCTGGTTAGCAGTCAAGGGCCTTAGGCACTATGCTAACAGAGCTCCTATAAATAAATAAATAAATAAATAAATAAGATTATTAGTGTTTATCAGGTATATGAGGGAAGGGGAAAGGGGAAGCTTTTGTTTGTGGGGGCATTAGGTTTATGCTAATTGTGGTGGAATATTTTGGAAAAGGATAGCAATAATGGTGGCACAACATGAAAAAATTCATCCATGTCCCTGAGCTGTTAATGGGGAAGTTCTTATTTTGGTGAATGTCTTGTTGTTTATGTTTTCACCACAGTAAAAGTAAATAAATACATAAATAAATAAAACACTTCATTGCTCTGTTTTGCTGATTTAGTATTTGTGATAATTAAGGTTGTGTCTCAACTTGAAGGGACCATGATTCTAAGTGGCTTAGCATTTATGATATAGTCATCCCACATGATGAGATCTGCTATAATGTAATCACCTGCATGATGCAATGTGCAGGGGCAGCCAATTAGTTGAAAGGGGGCTTCTTCAGGACTGTGGCCTGCTTCCAAGATAGATACATTGATAGATAGCCATCCTGGGATTATCCTTTGGCTTTTTCTGGATTTTGATCCTGCATCCAGCTTATCATCATCTCCAGATCCTGGATTTGAATTAGTGACCTACTCTATTGTCTGTTGATTTTGGGACTGTTGCCCTCATAGCCTAGGAGCCAAAAGTCTGCCATTTTACCTGTCGAGTTAGGATTCTTCATATTTTGAAGCCAGAAGCCTGCTATACTGCCTGCCTATTATGGATTTGTCAGACTCTGTAGTTGGCCCCTGCAGCTGTGTGAATCAGAAGCTTCCAACTTGATTTTGGCCCATGGATTTGGGACTTGCCAGACTGTACTAATGTGTAATCCATTTATTTGAGACAAATTATTGCTCAATCTTCCTTCCTTCCCTATCTTTCACTTTCCTTCCTTCCTCCTTCCTTTGTTTTTATCTTTCTGGTTTTTAAAATAAATTTTTGGAATCTCTCCATGTCAGTACAAATGTTGTTGCTGCTAGGTGTTCTTGAGTCAGTTTTGACTCATATGGAACCCACGTCCAATAGAATAAAACACGGCCTGGTTCTGCACCATCCTCACAGTTGTTATTATGCTTGAACCTATCATTGCAGTCATGATGTGAATACATCCCACTGAGGTTCTTCCCCTTTTTCTGTGACCTTCTACTCTACGAAGCATGATATTCTTCTCCAGGGACTGATTCGTTCTGACAACATGACCAAAGTAAGAGGGAAGAAATCTGTCAGTACAAATGTTGTTGCTGTTAGGTGCCATGGAGTCAGTTCTGATTCATAACAACTCTATGAACTTCAGAATGAAACACTACCCAGCCTCATGCCATTCTAACAATCCTGGCTATGCTTGAGTCCATTGTGACTGTACATCTCACTGAGGGTCTTCTCCTTTCTCACTGACCTTCTTCTTTGCCAAGCATAATGTCTTTCTTCAGGGACTGGTCCCTTCTGACAACATGACCAAAGTATAAGAGATGAAGTCTGGCCATTCCTATTTCTAAAGAGCAGCTGGTCTTCCTCCAAAACAGATTTTTTTGTCCTTCTAGAAGTCCACGTATATTCAATACTCTTCACTGACAACACAAATCAAAAGCATCAGTTCTGTTGCAGTCTTCTGTATTTATTTTATTGTCCAGCTTTCCCATGCATATGAGGCTATTGAAAATACCACACCTTGGGTCAGGTAATAGTCTTCAAAGTGACATCTTTGTTCTTTAACATTTTAAAGCAGTCTTTTTGGAGCAGATTTTCCCAGTGCAATACATCTTTTGATGATGCTTCTTTGTTTCTAATTTTCACATTCTAATTGCCAGTAATTATCAATATATCTTGATTGTGTGATTAGTCAACTTCAAACTGCAGAAGTTGATAAAAACTTCAGTTTTTTCATCTTTAACTTTAGTGGTTGATGCATAAATTTGAATAATAGGTATATAACTAGTCTTTCTTGTAGATTTATGGTTGTTACCCTATCATTGAGAGCATTGTACTTCAGGATAGATAATGGATGACAACTTCAATTTGTTATTTCTGGTATAGTAGACCTTATGCTTATTCAATTCAGAATGGCTGATACCACTCCATTTCAGCTCATTAATGCCTTGGATATTGATCATTATGGATTTCATTTCATTTTTTCATTTTTTCCACAGCTTCCAATATTCCTGGGTTCATAACTGGTACATGCCTGGTTCCAATTATTAATGAATGTTTGGAGTGCTTCCTTTTCATTTTGAGTCATGCAACATCAGCAAATAAAGGTCTAAAAAGCTTTATGATATCCATGTCATTAAAGCTGACCCGACTTTGGGGAGGCAGCTCTTCCCCATTTCTATTCTGAGTGCCTTCCAACCTGAGGGGATCATCTTTTAGCACTATACCAGACAATATTTCTCTGCCATTCATAAGGTATTCAGTGGTCAGTTCTTGCAGAAGTGGACCTGAGCACATCCTTCTTCAAAGTCTACCTTAGTCTGGAAGCCCTGACTAAAAACCTGCCTACCCTGCTGGTATTTGAAACACTGGTGGCATAGCTTCCAGCCTTACAGCAACATGTAAGCTACAACAGTAAGATGAACTGACATGAGTGGTGTTCAGTACAAATAAGTACATTTCATCCTCTTAAATTGTTGAAAGTTTCATTGAAGTATTTATTAAATCATCTCCCTATAGATGTACATGTAAGTTATTTCTAAATACCCTCTATCACAAAAAATGCAACAATGAAAAATGTTATATGTATACTTTCCTGCATAATTTTTTGATATAATCCTATAAGTGGAATTGTTAGGTCAAAATGTCGACATATTTATGACTGACACTATTAACTCCCTTTAATCTTGTAATATATTCCTAAGCATATATGTAACACTATTACAAGTAACTTAGTGGTGATTGTCAGCATCTCAAATAGATCTCCCCTCAGTAAATTTAAAGCACATTTGAGGGATTACTGTTGACAGCTTTGTTAAATATGCTTTCTCAAGTCTTTCACTCTGTGTATTTATGATTTCCTCAAGGTCCAGAGGTATTATTAAACAAGGTCCTGTCCATTTAAAGAAGCAACATCAACACATTTGTCTATGTGCCATTTATGAAGTGGGAGGTAATCCCCATAGAAAATGTGCCTGTTTCAGTCTGGATTGGATTTGGTTTCTAACATCATTATCCATGAGCTCTTGGAAGAATATAAATAAATATGTCCACATTCTTAAAGAAAAACAGTAACAAAGCAAAGCTATAATGAACCATTATTAAGAAACATTCAGAAAACCTGTGGTAGTTATGTTTGTGTGTCAACTTGGCTGGGCCTGGTTGAGTAGCTGGGCAGCTGGTGGTAGTTATTTCCCGTGAGGAAACTGGCAATCAACTCCATGGTGGGATCTACCACAAGAAGCTGGGATGTGGTCTGCTTCCTGTATATAAGGAGAAGCCTTGGGAATGGTCTCTAGCCTATGGCCTGCTTGGACTCTGCATGTAGCTGTGTTGTTGTTGTTGCTCAGCAGCCTGCTATGCTCTGCCAACCTTGGGACTTACAAGGGACTTAAGTTAATGACCTGCCATGTGGTTTGGTAACATCGGGACTGTGCCTTTTGACTTGTCAACTTTGGGGCTTCTCAGTCTCAGCAGCCAGCAGCTGTCTGAGTGAAGAAATGCCTCTAGCTCCAGTGGGCCGGAAGCAAGAGGCAGAGCTGGACCCCAAGGTTGAGGGGCTTTCCCCCAGCCCCTAGAGCTTGGTACTTTGAACTTGGACTTAAAGCCTCCAAACTTTAAGAATAAACTCCTGTTTGCCAAGGCCATCCCATTCGTGATATATATTCTTGTCACAGTGGCACTAGGTAAGCAGAACAAAATCCATTTGTTTTTTCTTTGATACTACACATCACCTCATGAGTAAACTAACTATATATATCAGAAGAGTACATAAGCTTCATGGAGATCCTTGGGAAGCATATTCATAGTCATTTTTCTTACTATTGGTCCTTCTGACAGCTGAGCATTAAAAGAAAATTTTTTCTGTCTTTTATGTATCCACAAAAATAATAGCCAGTGGCTGAATTGACATATCATAAAATGAAGCATTATTTAATGATAATTAGACATTTTCATGTTTTTAAATAATGTCATAATGTTTCAAATAATGTCATAATGTTTCAAATAATGTCATTTTTATTTTGAAATAAATTTTTTAATTACTGTCTTTTCATGCAATTTTCATTGACTAATATTTAATGATTAATTATTTGGCTCATATTATATAGGAGCTCTGGTAGCATAGTGCCTAAGGCACTTGACTGCTAACCAGAAGGCTGGCAGTTCAAACCCACCCACCACTCCTCGGAAGGAAGGTTGGGCAATCTACTTCCATAGTGATAGTTTCTCAGAAACCCAAGGAGAGGTCACTATGAGTCAGGGCCGACTCGACAGCATATAACGACAACAACAACATACAGTGTACTATATTATATTTATGACATAGACAAAACATAAAAAAAATATTTTAAATGATATCATGTTTTACAATGAAATTCATATGATGAAATGAATTAAAATAGACTATAGGACATTGTATATATGCCTTATCAATAGATTTATATTGAAAAAAAAATATAAACTATTTAGATAATAGGGCATTATTCACCACTTGTCTGTCAGTTTGTCATACTGTGGTGGCTTGTGTGTTGCTGTGATGTTGGAAGCTAGGCCACCAGTATTTTAAATACCGGGAGGTTTCAGCAGAGCTTTGAGATTAAACAGACTAGCAAGAAGGATGTGAGCAGGTCTACTTCTGAAAGAATTGGCCAGTGAAATCTAATGAATAGCAGGGAAACATGGTCTGATATAGTGCTGAGTGATGATTCCCTCAGGTTGGAAGACATTAAAAACAGAACTGGGGAAGAGCTGCTTCCCCAAAGTTGAGGTGACCTTGATGATCTGAATGGAATAAAGCTTTTGGGAACTTTGCTTGTTGATGTTGCATGATTCAAAATGAGTAGAAACAGCTATAAACATCCTTTAATAAATGAAACCAGGAATATATGAAGTATGAATCTAGGAAAATTGGAAGTTGTGAAAAATGAAACGGAATGCACAAAGATTGATGTCCTAGGCATTAGTGAGATAAAATGGGTGCTGAAGTACCAGCAAATCATCTGGATTCAGAAGACAGCATGAAACAAGAGATATTATAGTAGATATCAAATGGATCTTGGCTGAAAGCAAAGAAAACCAGTAAGATTTTTACCTGTGTTTTATTGACCATGTAAAGGCATTTGACTGTGTGAATCATTACAAATTATGGACAATATTGCAAAGAATGGTAATTCTGGAACATTTAATTGTGCTTATGAGGAACCTGTATATAACATAAGAGACAATCATTCATACAGAATAAGAGGATATTACATGACTTTTAAACAGGAAAAGTTTATGTCAGGGTTATATCCTTTCAGCATACTTATTAAATCTGTATGCTGAGAAATAACCTGACAAGCTGGACTATATGAAGAAGAAGAGGGCATCAGGATTTGAGGAAGTCTCATAAACAACCTGTCGTATGCAGACAACACAACCTTGTTTATTGAAAGTGAAGAGGACTTGAAGCACTTACTGATGAAGATCAAAACTACAGGCTTCAGTCTGGATTGCACCTCAATATAAAACAAACAAAAATCTTCACAATTGGACCAATAAGTAAGATTATGACAAATGGAGAAAAGTTTGAAGTTGTCAAGGATTTTATTTTGCTTGGGTCCACAATCAATACCCATGGAAGCAGTAGTCAATAAATCAAACATCATGTTGCAATGGGTAAAACTGCTGGGTAAAGGCCTCTTTAATATGTTAAAGAGAAAATATGTCACTTTGAAGACTAAGGTGCACCTGAGCCAAGCCATGGTATTTTCAATTGCCTCATATGCATGTGAAAGCTGGACAATGAATAAAGAAGACTGCAGAATTATTGATGCATTTGAAGTCTGGTGCTGGTGAATGAACAAATCTGTCTTGGAGGCAGATTAGCTGGAAGGCTCCTGAGAAGTGAGAATGGCCAGATATTGTCTCTAATATTTTGGTCATGTCAGAAGGACCAGTCCCTGGAAAAGTATACCATGTTGGTAAAGTAGAGGGTTATCGAAAAAGGGGAAGATCCTAAATAGATGAAAGGACACAGTGGTTGTGATGCTGGGCGCAAACACGGCAACAATTGTGAGGATGGCACAGGACAAGGCAGGGTTTTGTTCTATTGCATAGGGTCACTATGAGTCGGAACCGACTCCACAGCACCTTACCACAACAACAATAGAGTACTGGAAATTCTATATTTTCACTATCCTCTTACAGTTAGGAATTATGGCCTAGTTAATAGAACATTTGGAAATTATTATCCATTTAAACTATTAGTCCAAACTTTGGAATACATGTGAGTACATGTAGTACTGAAATTATGTTAAACATAATTTAATACTTGATGATTCATAAAGCAGTTCAGAATCTTCAATGCCCCATGGCCACCATTATAGCTTTTCCTGAAAATGTCCACAGATTTGACTAATTCTAAATTTCTCCTCACTTTATTAAATTCATGTTACAAATGACAGTGTGATAGACCTAAAATTTATATTCATTTTTCCTAGAAAAATACAATAAGTGCAGTAACATTTTATCATCCACATAGAATATTGTATGTAGGTAGTAATATTTGTAATCAATATTAAATTGTTTTTTTTACAATCCCCATTGATGCAAGATATTTAAATATTCCAGTCTTGAATACAAGTATATGTAGCCAAGAAAGTATGAAGCATATGTTGTTAAAACTGTTCCAACAACTGCTGTTTATCAAGAATATTTTGCATCTTATTAATCCTTCTTCCACATTCCTCGACACAGACTTTCTTAAAAATAATTTGACCACCTCACAAATACTTTGCATTCTCTACCTCAGAAGCTAAAGTATTTATAGTGCTATGCAACATTGCCTAGTTCTCTCCTTCTCTAGTTGGAAGTTATCAATCATTTCTTTTGGCTTCATGTGTAGCTTGTATAAATACACATCATATCACTTTTAACACTTTATTGCACTTCTTTGTACAACAATTTTCTTCTGTTAAACTATGGACAAGGGAAGTGTCCTTATTTTATTTAAGACCAGGTATATTCAGAGAGCTCTGGTGGTGTAGGGAACGAGACATTTGGCTGCTAACCAGAAGGTCAGCAGTTCAAGACCATCAGCTTCTCTCTGGAAGGATGATGGGGCAATCTACTTCTGTAAAGATTTACAGCCTCAGAAATTCAGTCACTAAGACTCAGAATTGAGTCGATGACAGTGGATTTTTTTTTTCTTTTCTATATAGTTCAGATATGTCCCCCAACATTATTTGAATGAATTTTTAATTAATGAACACAATATACACAAAAGAATTTATCTAATTAATTTTAAGAAATCTTAAATGATGCTTCAAGGAAAGTATCTTGTAAGACAGTATTTTGTTATTCTTTTTGCTATATTGTGTGCAAGAATGAACAAATTGGTCCTGGAGGAAATATATTAAAAATGCTCTGTAGAAATGAAAATGGTAAGACTTCTGCTCACTTACTTTGGACACATTATCAGGAAAGACCAAAACTAGAAAAAAACATCATGTTTGATAACATAGAGGGTTAGCAAAAAACAAGGAATCCCTCCATGACATGGATTGACACAACGGCTGCAACCATGGGCACAAACATGCCAAGGATTTTGAGGATGGAGTAGGGCAGGGCAGTGGTTTATTCTGTCATAAATAAGGTTGTCATGAGTGTGTGTCACTGCAATGATAACTAGCAACAACAACATGTAAAATGTATGTGAAGTTTTGATCCTAATGCCTAGAGATTTTGCAAATTAGGAGTATAATCACCTCTGAGGAAGGAAATAAAGAAGGGAAAAAACAAACAAACCTATATTATTACTCTGAAATAAGCTAAGCTCTCTTGTTAAACTTTCTCATTTATGTGTAGTTTTAATCTACATAGAAATATTGTGATCATTCTTTTTTCACTCTTGATTGTGATTTGGGTGAAAGTTTACAGAGAAAATTGGTTTCCCATTCAAAAATTCATACAAAAAAAAAAATTCATACATATTTTGTTATGTGGCATTGATTGCAATCTTCACAATCTACCAGCACTCTCCCAACTTCCTCCTGTCTCTAGTGACCATTATTATGCCGTTGAGTCGGATCCGACTCATAGAGACCCCTCCTTGTCTTTCTGAGGTGATATCACTCCAGAAGTAAATTGCCCAACATTTCTTCCGAAGAGTGGATGGTAGGTTTGAATCACCAGCCTTCTGGTTAGCAGTCAAATACCTTAGGCACAAGCCAACCCCCTAAACCAAAAAAAACGAAAAAAAAAATGAAAGTTCAAAGTGCAAAAATGAAAGAATCCGGAAGCAAAAAAAGCAAAGCAAAACAAAACAAAACAAAAAACATTGAATGGTGCAAGAAGCATCAAAAGGAGATGGAAGGAATACTCAGAGCTGCTGTATCAAAAAGAACATTTCAGGGGGTAGCATATGATCAAAAAACATGGTACTGAATGAAGAATTCTAAGCTGCCCTGGAGACATTGACAAAAAATAAGGATCCAGGAACTGATGGAATATGAATTTAGAGTTCAACAAGTGGCTGCAACACTGGAAGCAACCATTCATCTATGGCAAGAATTTAGAAGAGAGCTACCTGACCAACCAACTGGAAACGATGCATATTTGTGCCTATTGCATATAAAAGTGATCCAATGGAATGTGGAAATTATCAAACAATATCATTAATATTGCATGAAAGTAAAACTATGCTGAAGATAATTCTAAAATGGTTGCATTAATAGGGAGATGCCAGAAATTCAAGCTGGCGTCAGAAGAGGGCATGTAATTAGGGATACCATTGCTGATGCCAGAAGATTTGGGTTGAAAACAGAGTATACCATAAAGATGTTTATTTGTGTTTTAATGAACATACAAAGGCATCCCACTGTGTGGATCATAACAAAATATGGATAATGTTGCAAAGAAAGGGAATTCCAGAATGTTTGTGATCATGTGGAAAATATACACAGGCCAAGAGTACAGTTGTTCAAAAAGAACAAAAGAATACTGCATGGTTTAAAATCAGGAAAGGTATGTGCCAGCATTGTATTCTTTCACCATACTTATTCAAACCATATGCTCAGCAAATAATCTACAAAGCTAGACTATATGAAGAGGTATATGACATCAGGATTGGAGAAAACTTACTAGCAACCTGCAGTACGCAGATGACAGAACCTTGCTTGTGCAAAGTGAAGAGAAATTGAAACACTGATAAAGATCAGACACTATAGCCTTCCATAGGGATTTCACCTGCATATAAAGAAAACAAAAATCCTCACAACTGGACAGATAAGCAACATAATGATAAACAGAGAAAAGGTTGCAGTTGTCAAGGATTTGATTTTACTTGGATCCTTAATCAAACATCCATTGAAGCAGTAGAAATTAAATTAAAGGATGTGTTGAATTGGGCAAATCTTCTGCAAAAGACCTCTTTATGGTATTTAAATCAAAGGTATCACCTTGATGACTAAGGGGTATCTAATACAAGCTGTAGCATTTTCAACTGCCTCGTATGCTTGTGAAAATTGGTCAGTGAATCAGGAAGACCAAAGAGGAATTGATGCATTTGAAATATGCTGTTGGCAAAGAATACTCAACATACCATGGGCTGTCAGATGATCAAACCTGTCTTGGAAGAAGTACTTCCAGAATATTCCCTAGAAATTAAGATTGTGAGCCTTCATCTCACATTCTTTGCATATATTGTCAGGAAGGACCAGTTCCTGGAGAAGGACATCATACTTGGTAAAGCAGAGGGTCAGCATAAAAGAAGAGTACTCTCAATGAGATACACTGACATAGATGCTACATTAATGGGCTCAAACAGCAATGATTGTGAGGATGGTGTAGGACTGGGCAGTGTTTTGTTCTGTTGTACATAGGGTCATGGTTGAGTCAGAATCCATTCAGTGGCACATAACAACAGCAACTAACAATAACTGATTTCTCAAATTATGTCATATACTTTGTTCTAGTTACCTGTGTGCTGCTCTAACAGAAAATATACCACAAATGGGGTGGCTGAACAAACAGGAGTTTATTTTCTTACAGTTTGGAGGCTTTAAGTCCGAGTTCAAAGTGCCAGGCTCTAGGGGCTGGGTGAAAGCCCTTCAACCTTGGGCTTCAGCTTTGCCTCCTGCTCCTGGCCCACTGAAGCTGGAGGTTTTCCTTCACTCAGCTGCTGGCTACTGAGGCTGACAAGCCCAAGTTGACAGTAAGGCACAGTTGCAATATCAAAACCACATGGCAAGCCATTAATTCAAGTCCATTAAAAGTTCCAAGATTGGCAGAGCATGGCAGGCTACTGAACAATGATTCAGCTACATGCAGGGTTCAAGTGTGCCATAAACTAGAGACCATTCCCAGAGCTGTTTCTTATATACGGGAAGCAGACCACATACCCAAAGGCAGCTACTCAGCTATTCATGGTTGAGTCCACCATGGAGTTGATTACCAGTCTCATCATGAGGAATACTACATTCACCTGCCCAGTGACTCAGCCAGGCCTAGCCAAGTTGACACACAAATTTTACCACCACATACTTCATCATGTAGGCCTGTTTTCTCTGGCTGAGATTTTTTTTCCTCCTTAATTGTTTAATTAACTCCCAATCATCCTTAAGGATTCAATCCAATTTTCAATTCCTTTTTGCATTCGCTTTAGCAAGAAAATATGGAAGCCAGATATATCTGGATTTCCATCCTGGGTTTTTCACTTACTAGTGTGATTTTACTACAGGTCTTAATTTCCATATTCTTCATTTTTAAACTAGTACATTAACATCTGCCTTCAAGAGTTATTTCTCTATTAAATATGAACCTACAGATTGGGAAAATAAATATTTGGGAATGACATATCTGACAAGGGGTATATCTCTAGAATTTTTAGAAAACTCCAATACCTCAACAATTAAAAGACAAATAATCCAATTAAATAATGGGCAGAAGACATGAATAGACACTTCACCAAAGAGGATATTCAGGCAGCCAAGAAACATATGAAGAAATTCTCATGATCATTAGCCATTAGAGAGATGCAAATCAAAAACAACAATGAGATACCATCTTGCCCCAGCACTAGTAGCAAAGTTCAACAAGACAGAAAATAACAAATGGTGGAGAGGATGTGGAGATATTGGGACTCTCATACACTGCTGGTGGGACTGCCAAATGGTACAACCACTGTGGAAAGCAATACGGTGATTCCTTAAAAAGTTGGAATTAGAAATATTCTTTGACCTTGCTATTACATTACTAGGTATATAGCCTAAAGAAGTGAGGGCCAGGACAAGAACAAATATATACACAAATATATGAACAAATATGTTCATCGCAGCACTAGTTACAATAACCAAAAGATGGAAACAATCTAGGTGTCAATCAACTGAAAAATGGATAACCAAACTATGGTAAATACACACAATGGAATACTATACAACATTAAAGAATAATGTAGAATCTGCAAAACACCACATAATGTAGATGAACTTGGAGGACATTATGCTGAGTGAAATAAGTCAATCACAAAAAGAAAAATATTATATTATTCTGTTATCATAAAAAGTCAAGGAAAGCTTAATATATGAGAGAACATTTTCTTTTTTGGTTACCAGGGGTGGGAGGGAAGAGGATAGGAGGGAATTCTGTTAGATAAGTAGAAACAAGTATTGATTGGGGTGAAGAGAAGGGCAGTGTACCAAATGTGAGTGATCAACATGGTGGCATTGAGGAAGGGCAAGACATAGGGAGGTACATGGGAGGTACAGACAACAAGGATAAACCCTTTTGCACATACAGTACTGCATTGTCAGTGAAGGCAAACATGGATATATAGGTGGATAGATGGGTGGACAGGCTGAACTATTAGGTACGTCTATGCAGGGGGAAGTGTACCCAAGACCATGTATAAGGTTGGCAGACAATATTTCTACAAGTGTATTGCCATGTTCTGATGTTCTGTAAGAATTCCCAGGTATGTAGTAGAGGTGACAAGGAACTAGGTTGTAGTCACTTGGCCATAGCCAGCTACCCAGTGGGAGCAAGTAGTTGGACCTGTGGGCTCAGGACCATAGTCTCAGGGGACATCAAGCTCAATTGGCATAACATACTACACAAAACATTGTTCTACCTCCTACTTTGGTGAGTTGTGACTGGGATCTTAAAAGCTTGTAAGCAGCCAACTAGATGCAACAATGGGTGTCTCCTTATCCAGAGCAAAGAAGGATGAAGAAAACCAAAGATTCATGGAAACAATTAGTCCAAGTGACGATACAGCATTCAATCCTCAGCCTATATGACTATAGACCAAAAGAACTAGAGGGTGCCCAGCTATAACTGTCAATCACTCAGATGGGGATTTATGTAGAAAATCCTGGATAGAGATCGAGAACAATGTGGAACAAAACTCAAAATCATTTGGAAAAAAAAAGGGACCAGTTTGGCTGGTCTGGTAGAGCCTGATGAAACCACTGAGACTATGGTCCCTAGCTGCCCTTCAGGTCTGAAATTGAACCCATACCTTTGGCTTCCAGCCAAATAAAAGATAGGCATATGAGGTGAACATTTGCATTAGGCAGATACACTCCTTGGAGAGAACAATCATGGGACAATAGAAAGGTTGTGTATGCACAGGGACATAGCTTAGCAGTAGTGCTTGGAGGGAAGGACACAGGGAAGAGGTAACTATAGGGAGGAAGTCGGAGGGAAGTTGTTACATTGTGGGAAACTGTAGTCAATATCGTGAGACAAAGTATATGTGAGCTGCTGTATGGAAAGTGAATTTTCTGTAAACTTTCACCCAAATCACAATTAAAAAAAAAAAAAAAAAAGGTTATTTCTCTATTAGATGAGAAAACAAAGCATCTAGAACATGGTGTGTGTGTGTGTGTGTGTATCAGCTAAATTAACTGATAGGTACATATATATATATACATATATGTATATGTGTGAGTGTGTTATTCTTTTGTGCCATCAAGTCAATTCTGACTCATAGCAATACTATATGACATAGTAGAACTACCCCAGAGGGTTTCCTAGGGTATAATCTTTACTGGAATAGATACGTAGGCCTTCTGTCCAATGGAGCTGCCTTTGGGTTCAAACTCTCAACTTTTCAGTCTTTCAATTATTATTCAAGGGCTTAATCATGGTGCCATCAAGACTTATATATATATATATCTATATAAACACAAAAAAATGCAATCACTGCTGTGTAGTTGGATCCAACTCATAGGGATCCCTCCTTGGGCTTCGTTATCTCTACAGAAGTAGATTGCCTTCTGAGGTGTGGCTGATGAGTTTGAACTGCCAGCCTTCTGGTTAGCAGTCAAATGCCTTAGGCACTACGCCACCAGAGATATATAGATATGGATTTTGAGATAGAGATACAGATAGATAGCTATAGCTATAGATATAGATATAGATAGATATACATAGATATATCAGTTTAGTTCTTTACTTTGTCACCAGTTAAACTAACTGATCCTTTTTAATCATAATTCTATTTCAGAACTTACAGAAATGAGACATTTTAAATTTCCAAATCTAGCTACATGCCATCATTGAGTAGACTACCATTAGAGAATTGTTAAATTTGTTGATAAATCTAAGAAAAAGTTACATACAATAAAGTGCACTATACTTTCTAATATCTTAGACAGTATTTCACTGCTATTCATAAGGTTTTCAGTGGTCACTTTTTTCAAAAGTGGTTGGTCCTTCTCTTCTGCTCAGTCTGTTTTAGTCTGGAAACTCTGCTGAAACCTGCCCCCTGTGGCTGACCTTACTGGCATAGCCTCCAACCTCACAGCAACATGCAAGCCAGAACAGTACAACAAACAGACAGACAAGTGGTGGCTTGACAAACTTGACAGATGAGTGACATCAGTGCTTGGTAAAATGCAGGGTCAGCAAAAAAAATAAGACCCTCAATGAGATGGATTGACACAGTGGCTGAACAATGATCTCAAGCATAGCAAGGATTGTGAAGATGGTGTACGACTGGGCAGTGTTTCATTCTGTTGTTCATATATTCGCTATAAGGAATAGACTCAATGGCACCTAACAACAATAACAACATACTTTCTAAAGGCAAGTGTGATTGATGTGGATTAATTTTATTCTTCTTTATCACTAGTAATAAAAATTGATTGATTCTGTGCTTATGTAAGTTTTTAACAACTTTTACATCAATAGTACCACATAATTTTATTTGTTCACCATTATAGCGAACAAATCAATAAAATACAGTGACTGTATAGATTTGCAAAAGGTCTTTATCTCCATCAGGCCCTCTCATGTTTTAAGGCAAATGTAAATGTCAATGTTAAGTTAAAAAAGAGAGAAGTAAAACACAGTCAAAGAGCCTCGAGAAAGGAAAGAGTACTTAAAGTCTATGTACAGTCAAAATTAGTGTGAAGAGCTGCATCTGCTATCACTTATGAGAGGAGTAGAGGGACAAAGGCAAAGTTTAAGTTGGGAGTGTGTGAAAGGCAGAATCTAAAATCAGGATAGCAACTAGTGTCCATATAATGTCTCTGTTGAGTCTACACTTAATACACAGGGGTTACTGGCCACAGTGTTTCCTTTGAAATTAGAAATCTCCTTCCCACTGAACAGTTAACAGGCACATGGAAGTTAGATCTCCTATTTTTGGGAACTAACTTCTCAATGCAGTTTTTCTAGGTGGTCTTGGGAAAGTGGCAAATGTTTTCATAAAGACAAGAACATCTCCTCGATTTCTAACCTTCACAGCTATATTGGAAAATTGCTTTGACAATAGCTACAAACAGACTAATTTTCAACTAATTGCACAGAAGCTGGACTGGTAAAATCCAGCAGAATAAAGTTTTCTATGAGTATGAGAGGATAAAATTTCCTTTCAGCTTCTTTTGGCAAGTAAATTCCCTGCCTTAAAAAGTGTCAGGAGGCAAACTCCCCAAAGAAAAGATGAGAGGAGAATCTGAATAAATATTTCTTAAAGAGTATTAATTTATTTTGTTTAGGCTCATTTTCTTCAGCAGAGATGATGCAATTTAATTTATTGAGAATTGTTAGCCACGATACTAGTGATGACACTGCATTGACATCTAATGAAAGACTTTACAGGATAACTGTACTGCAAATAGATTCCGGCTCAGGCTGTTCTTTTTATTCATTGATGAATGTGAGAAAATCTTAGTAACAATAAAAAAGGATTGAAAAAAACAATGATTATGGAATAGAAAGTATCTAGAGGTTAATTTTAGTAGTATTTAACTGTATTTGGATGGACAATTTAGAAAAAGAAAACTATTAATTGAATAACCAAATTTCTTAATTACAAAAAGCAGCTGACTTGGACAAACATTTGATGTGTGTGTCTACAATTCTATTAAGCAGACCTGAAGATGCAATGGTCAAGCACTCAGCTGTAAATCAAAAGGTTGGCATTTCACACCCACTAGTGGCTCCACAGGAGAAAAGATCTGTTTGTATAAAATAACAACATGATTCCATTAAAGATAGTTCATTGAAAACCTCAGGTTATTTTTTCCTGGTTGGAAATATCATCTTAATGACAATGACTTTTAAGGTAGAGGAAGAAAAAGATGATAGTAGGTTATGTGCCATTTTATACAAAAGACAAAGAAGCTCCGATATTTAATAATTTTCCAGCGTTTATTCAACTGGTAAGTGACAAAATAAAAATTTGTACTTAGGTTTGCTTATCTTGAAACAACATGCTGTTGTTTTTGTTAGGAGCTTTCTAGTTGGTTCCAATTCATAGTGACCCTATGTACATCAGAATAAAACACTGCCTGTTCCTGTGTCAGCCTCACAATCCTTGCTATACTACAGTCTATCATTGCAGGCATGGTGTCAATCCACCTTACTGGGGGCCTTCACCTTTTTCACTGACCCTTTATTTTACCAAACATCATATCCTTCTATAGGGACTGGTCCCTCCAACAACATGACCAGAGTACAGGAGACAAAGTCTGGCCATTCTTGCTTCTAAGGAGCATTCCAGCTTGCTTCCTCTGGTAGTCCATGATATATTCAACATTCTTCACCAACATTGCAATTCAAATACACCAATTTTTCTTGTCTTCCTTATTCATTGTTCAGCTTTCACATGCATATGAGGTGATTGAAAATGTCATGGCTTGGTTTTGGCATCCCTCAGCTTCCAAAATGATAACTTTGCTCTTTAACACTCTAAAGAGGTCTTTTGCAGCAGAAGCATCATGCTAATTAGTAAAATTAAAAATTGTTTTTGATCAATGTGTGTGATAGTTGTGTCTGCAGGATGATAGAGAAATTAAAATCAGTATGAGTTGGAAATGAAAAAAACATTCTAGCCATTCTGGGGTTCTTTACTTTGCTGTCTATGCATGAGACGAGTCTTGTAATCCACCTTAATATTAGTAAGAGTGACTAGCTTCACAGACATTACTGCATAGGAAAGACACATTAAACAGAAATATTCACTGGTCCCATGAGTGATCGCCTTAACAACACTTGTCGAGAAATTTATTATGTATAAAACATTGGACTGATACTTTCAAAACTGAGGTTAAAGAGAGAAGACTAAAAAATTGATTCAATATAATAAATATTTATAAACTGCTTCCTAAGAGAATAATATTCACATTGTTATTCTGAGAAAACAGTGGTTGTAAACATCTTGTATTATTTATTAAATTATAAAAAGATGACCAAAAAATTAAAATGACAATCATAGATTATTTAATATAGAAAGAAATAGTCCAGCCACAATTTTATGCCGAAGGGGAAAACATCAATGCTAAAGAGGCCACGTGACTAATTTAACTAATTATTGATAAGTCCAAAAGTAACGTCAGGTTTCCTCTCTGTGTAGTACATTTGAAGGGATGTAGAATTTTCCTTGGTGTCTAAGACCATCATGTCTCATGTAGCCATTAAATTTTAAGTCAAAAACTAAAGCACAAAATAAATATAAATAAATATAGAAGAAATAACATAAATGTTCTATCCCAAATTGAATGCAGCATACTCAATATTTCTCCCCACATTATAAACTATTGTGCCTTTCTTTTGAATACCAGATCTACTCAATTTGGATTGAAGCATCATGTATGAAATATGTGCATGCTAAGCACTGGAATGATATTCAGTGTGGTAAGATGTTTATACATAGGAACTAATAATAACTGATGGAAGGGCAGATTCACATCTATTATTCATTCCCAAATTCATTGTGGGATATACTGAGTGAAATGGTGGGAAAAATTATCTGCATGCAAATTGATATAAGTTTATTTTTTTCTCTGTCCCTCTTCCATACTCTCTCTAGTTTTTGCTGAGCTTTTATTAGAGTTTTCTTTCAGCTAAATTTGTTTAATATATTCTTATACATTAATGAATGAAAGCACAAATTTTTAAACACAGAGCAAAACTAGATTGTGCTATATATGAATATGTTAATCTCATCAGTGAAGCAAGGCGTACCAATTAGAACAAGGCATCAAAAATGGAAATGTCAGGACACTATTCACAAAGTTTAAATCATCCAGGTTTTAGAATGGTGGCCACATGAAGAATTTAGGTCCCAAACAGGGTTTGTTTGGTTCATGCAATAAGTGAAAAAAGGAAGAATTTCAGTTAAGTATCTGGATTTGCCACCATTTGTCTGTCAGTTTGTGGTACAGTGGTGGCTTGAGTGTTGCTGTGAGCCTGGAGGTCTTGCCACCAGTATTTCAAATACCAGCAGGGCCACCCATGGTAGACAGGTTTCAGTGGAGCTTCCAGACTAAGAAAGGCTCAGAAGAAGGAAGGGGCCACCCATTTCTCAAAGAATTGGACAGGGAAAACCTTACGAATAGCAGTGAAACTAAGTCTTATAAATTACTGGAAAACTTTATGAATAGCCCTGAAACACTGTTCTAAATAGAGCCAGAAGATGAGCCCTTAGGTCGGAAGGCATTCAAAATGTAACTGGGCAAGAGCTGCTTCCTCAGAGTAGAGCCAACCTTAATGATGTGCATGGAGTACAGCTTTTGGGGCCTCCATTTGCTGATGTGGCATGACTCAAAATGAGATGAAACAGCTGTAAAAATCCATTAATATTTGGAACATGGAATGTATGAAGTATGAATATAGGAAAATTAAAGTTGTCAAAAATGAAAATGGAATACATAAAGATCAATATCCTAGGCATTGGTGAGTTGAAATGGACTGGTTTTGGCCACTTTGAATCAGATAACCTTATGATCTACTATGCTGGAAATGACAAAATGGGATGGATGTTTCAAGATCTATGCTGTCAGTGAAAGGATAATATCCATATGCCTACAAGGAACACCTGTTAATACTACTATTATTCAAATTTATGCACTAACCACCAAAGCTAAAGATGAGGAAATTGAAGATTTTTGCCAAATTCTGGAGTCTGAAATTGACCAAATATGCAATCAAGATGTGTTGATTATCACTGGTGATTGGAATGCAAAAGTTGGAAACAGAGAAAAATCACAGGTAGTTGGAAAGTACGGCCTTGGTGACAGAAATAATGCTGGAGATCACATGATAGAATTTTGCAAGAACAATGACATTCATTGCAAATACCTTTTTTCAACAACATAAATGGTGGCTATACACATGGACTTCATCAGATAGAGTACACAGGAATCTGATTGACTACATCTGTGGAAAGAGGTAATAGAGAAGCTCAATATCTTCAGCCAAAACAAGGCCAGGAGCTGACTGTGGAACAGGCCATCCACTGCTTATATGCAAGTTCAAGTTGAAACTGAAGACAATTAAAAGAAGTCCACAAGAGCCAAAATATGACCTTCATTATATCCCTCCTGAATTTAGAGACCCATAGAAAGAATAGATTTGATGCATTGAACACCAAAGACTGATAACCAAAGAGCTCTGGTGGTGCAGCGCCTAAGCCATTTGACTGCTAACCAGAAGGCTGGTGTTCAAACCCACCAGCCACTCCTCAGAAGGAATATTGGGCAATCTACTTCCTTAGTGATACCACCTTGGAAACCCAAGGAGGAGTAGCTATGAGTCAGATCTGACTGAAAAGCAGAGGAATTGTGGAATGACATCAAGAACATCTTCCATGAAGACAGTAAAATGTCATTAAAAAGACAAGAAAGCAAGAAAAGACCAAAATGGATGTCAGAAGGGACTCTGAAACTTAGCCTTGAATGGAGAGTAGCTAAAGCAAACAGAAGAAATGACAACATAAAAGAGTTGAACAGAAGATTTCAAAGAGCAGGTCAAGAAGACAAAGTCAATTATTATAATGAAGTGTGCAAATATGTGGAGTTAGAAAACCAAAAGGGAAGAATATTCTTGGCATTTCCCAAGCTGAAAGAACTGAGGGAAAAAATCAAGCCTCGAATTGCAATCTTGAAAGATTCTATGGGCAAAATATTGAATGACACAGGAAACATCAAATGAAGATGGAAAGAATACAAAGAATCACTGTACATAAAAGAATTGGTCACTGTTCATCCATTTCAGGAGGTGGTATATGATCAAAAACCAATGGTATTGAGGGAAGAAGTCAAAGCTGCACTGAACAAATTGGCAAAAAAACAAGGCTTCAGGAATTGATGGAATACCCATTGAGATCTTTCAACAAAGAGATACCATGCTGGAGGCACTCACTTGTTTGTGCCAAGAAATCTGGAAGACTGTTACTTGGGCAATGACTGGAAGAGATCCATGTTTGTACCCTTTCCAAAGAGAGGTGATCCCACAGAATGTGGAAATTATCGAACAGTATCATTAATATCACATAGAAGTAAAATCTTGCTGAAGATAATTCAAAAATGGTTGCAGCAGTATATTGACAGAGGACTTCCAGAAATGCAAGTTGGACTCAGAAGAGGACGTGGAATGAGGGATATCATTCCTGATATCAGATGGATCTTGGCTGAAAGCAAGAATACCAGAAGATGTTTATTTGTGCTTTATTGACTATGCAATAAAGTGTTTGATTGTGTAGATCATAACAAATTATGGATAACATTGAGAAGAATGGGAATTCCAGAATCCTTAATTGTACTCTGAGGAACCTGTACATCAACCAGGAGACTGTCATTCAGATAGAACAAGGGGATACTACATGGTTTAAAATCAGGAAGGGAGTGTGTCAGGGTTGTATTCTTTCACCATACTTATTCAATCTGTATGCTCAGCAAATAATCCAAGAAGGTGGACTATATGAATGATAATGTGGCGTCAGGATTGGAGGAAGACTCATTAGCAGCCTGCAATATGCAAACAGCACTATTTTGCTTGCTGAAAGTGACGATGACTTGAAGCACTTACTAATGAAGATTAAAGACTACAGTCTAACTAAGGAGGCAAGGAGGCTGCACCTTCTAACCTCCTCTAATCCCCCAAGAGGAAGACAGAATCACCATCAGTAGCCTAAGGTCTATTCCTGTAAGGCCAGACATGCTGACTCCCTCTAACCTTTTCCCCAACCCTGACACCAACTGTTCCTCCCTCAGAACCTACTCTCTCTCTGCTGGGTTTGATAATTTGCTGCAGTAGCCATACAGAACTCACAGATTATGGGGTTTATTAGGGAAGCACCAGGCTACAATTCAAGTTCAGGAAAAACATTGGCTGTCTCTCAGCCAACAGTCTCTCTCAGTCTCTATTCCAGCAATGCGTGTCTCTCAGTATCTCTTTCACAGCAGCCCATTTCTCTCAAGAGCACAGTTCTCTCAGCAGCACGTCCTTCTCAGCCAGCAGAGAGATTCCTTCTGCCTCTAGGAGGGCTCCTTTTGAGCCTGGCAGAGTGGCTAAACTAACCAATCATAACATCAGAATTCTAAACACCTTAGAGAGAGAGAGAGAAAACTTCCCAGAACATTGCTTTGTGCCACCCTCAACAGAAATACCCCAGGTGGATAACTTTAACAATCAGTATCTCCTCAATCACTCACAGCAAATTCCACCAGGGAGTTTACAAAGACTTATGGATAGAAAAGCCATACCAGGTGATTTACTACACTGTAAGTCTGCAGTATGGATTACATTTCAACATAAAGAAAATGAAAATCTTCACAACTGGACAGAAAAGCAACATCAGAATAAATGAAGAAAAGATTGAAGTTGTGAAAGATTTCATACTACTTGGTTCCACAGTCAACACCACTGGAAGTAGCAGTCAAGATATCAGACAACACATTGCACTGGGCAAATATGCTGCAAAAGACCTCTTTAAATTGCTGAAGAGCAAAGATATCTTTTTGAAGACTAAGGTGTGCCTAACCCATGTCATGGTTTTTTCAATCACCTCATATGCATATAAGGGCTGAATAATGAATAAGGAAGACCAAAGGGTTGATGCTTTTGAGTTGTGGTGTTGGCAAAAAATACTGAAGGTACCATGGACTGCCAAAAGAAAATATGTCTTTGAAGAAGCGCAGCTGGAATTCTTGGAAGCGAGAATGGCCAGACTTTGTCTCCCCTACTTTGGGCATGTCAGAACAGACCATTCCTTGGAGAAAGTATCATGCCTGGTAAAGTGGAAGGTCAACAAAAAAAGAGGAAGGCCCTCAACGAGATGGATTGATAATTGTGGCTGCAATTATGGGCTCAGGTTTAGCAAGGATTGTGAGGCTGACACAAGATCAGGCAGTATTTTTTTCTGCTGTACATAGGGTTGCTATAGGTCAGAGCCAACTCAGCCATAACTAATAACACAGTAATATCTGGATTCTTACCTATTTGTTGAAAAATAGGACTATACAGTAATAATTGCCTTTCATTACACCATCGTAATAATTGGCTGGACCTGAGAAATTCCTAACACCATTTAGATGGCAAGAGTCTTTCCGGTTTATAATCACCCCAAAATTTCTTAATATTTTACTGCTGCATCACTCATATTACCTATTTTATTCCAGATATTTGAATATGCAACACTTGATCCTGAGGAGAGGAAACCCCAAGATGTAAAATTTTGGTACTTCTGTTCTTAATGGTATAGATATCCCTGAAGTGGAAAGAGATGTACTGCACAAGCTTTAAGTATATTCTATCCTGTTGGAAATAATAGTAATAAAGCAGATCATCTGATGTGGTTCTCTTAACTTGATAGCATTATGTATTTATTCATCTGATTTCATATCATCTACTTTGATAATCAGAACACAACACTCTGATTTCTATATTTGTCTGCTTATGAAGAAGCAGTGTGCTCATCCTATGTATTTTGACTATTTCTTTGTTGTTAGGACTCAGTTCTTCCAACAAACTGGTGGCTATAGTCTTCTCTGTTTCTCCCTGCCAGCATCATTAGGCGTTGAAACAAACCACTCCCTGCACTTCTCCCACCACGCCTAATAGTTTGTCTAAATAAGCCACAGAGTTCAAGAGATACCTTTCTGGGTTAGGCCCCAAGGTGTCTGAGTACACATTTACCCCACTGCCATTCCGACTCTCACCCAGGGTAGTCAGGCAGAAAAAATCTATTTTGCACTGCATGTAGCTTGTTACAGAGGCTTTAGGGTTCAAAAAGAAAAAAAAAAAAAAAAAGAAAAAAGAAAAAGCCTGGGGGAGAGACCTTGGAGTCTTTTGATCATGGCGCTATGGGGAAGCATGCTAGTAGAATTTTCAGTTCATATAACAGCTTAGCCAGCAGAGATTGACATAGGGAAGGGCAATTGAGTCCCTCAGTTACAGTACAAAGTGAGGTACTGCTGAAGAGTTTTTCATCACACCCTGTATAACTATGTCCAGTCATGAGTACACTTAAAAATGGATCATCATTTTGTTCTGCTGTTCTGTCTGCTTGTTGTATGTAATAAAAGCTATTTTCCACCAACCATTGCTCTGGAAGTGAAGGCTTTGATCACAAGGATGTGATATTCATGGAAGAATCACCGTTAGTGATTGATCCCCATTTTCAAATAGCTTCTGACTATTTAAAAATATGGGACACAATATGAGTGGATCTCATCTGTAAGGAATTTTTAATGATATATCTATGGTATGGTTATTATTTGTCTTCCAATATAACTGACTAGAGTGAGATATTTCGATAACTATGCCCTTAAACACATTGTCCAAATTGTTAATCTATTTCTTATTTTAAATGAAGAAATTAGAAAGTTATCAATTTCATTTTGTTTTGTGTGAGTCCATCTCTCAAGGTCTAGTTATACTTGAGGACTGATAAGAAAGAGTATTTTGCGTCTGGCCAAAACTAATGGATTTTACACGACAGCATTTCCAAATACCTCCTTACAGATTTCAACAGTGTTCAACAGTTTAAGAATTACAGATGAGGCAAAGAAGTATTTTTATCTTGAGTTTTTGTTTGGAATATATGATATTGTAGAATCACAAAATGCTCCAAATTCTTACCCCTCCTTGCATCTACTCTCTTTCCCACGTGTCTTTACAGGTTCTCCCTTCAAGTAAGTGATGGAGTCTGTTACCCACACATGAATCTTGACAAAACCTTTAATTGATTTTGGCCAAAAGAAAGCATCAGAAATAATTGTGTGTAAGTTCTAAGCCAAGGCCTCAAGAGGCCTGTCATGCTTCAGTTCTCCCTCCTGAAACACTGACTTTGCTTCCATGGCAACAGGCCCAGGTTAGTCTGCTAGAGAAATTAAGATCACAAGCAGACTGGCCCCAATCACTCCAACTTAGGCCATGCTAGAACACTCAGCCTTCAAACAACCTAAAAACTGACTGCAAACTTATGAATAAACAAAACGAGATCACCCAAACCTACCCCAGATTGGCTGAATTTCCCAGGCAGTCTGTAAACTCATGGAAATGTTTTTGGTCCCAAAGTCAGCAATTTTCCATGTGGACGGTGAACAGCTGGGGATCCCTAACATCTATGCAGCAGATCTGTGAGGTAACTATTTTCAACATAGTATTGCAACATTATTTGTCTATGAATTCTTATTCTATCAAAAGTGTACAGTAGGGTTTTCTGAATCCACAGCAGGTATGATTATCCAGCTATTTCCATTCAGCCCAATATTAATGAGATTAGCAAGAATGTACAGCAATACTGCTCTTCTTGTCTGCTCAGTAAATGTAGTTATTTTTCATAAAAATATTATTTAACCTACAAGTAATTGTTGTTATGTGCCATCGAGTCAGACCCGACTCATAGCGACAACTCATAGCGACCCCTCATTGGGTTTCTGAGGCAGTATCACTACAGAAGTAGATTGCCCAACCTTCCTTCTGAGGAGTGGCTGGTGGGTTTGAATTTACAACCTTCTGGTTAACAGTCAAGTGCCTTAGGCACTATGCCACCAGAGCTCCCCTTCAAGTAATAGGTATAAGGAATTAATATATATTTTTACTTTAGTTTTAATACTCATTGCTGTTGAGTCAGTTCTGACTCATAGCAAACCCTCCTTGGGTTTCTGAGATGGTATCTCTATGGAAGTAGATTGTCCCATCTTCCTTCTGAGGAGTGGCTGGTGGGATTGAACTATAAGCTTTCTGGTTAGCTGTCAAATGCCTTAAGCACAGTAAACAAAAATAGGTAAAACTCACATAAACAAAGCTATTTGAAGTCCTTAATGAGGCTCAAGAAAGGGAAGGGATTGTCATCAGACATTTGAAGATTTTTGCCCCCCCCTTTTTATTTTTTTGTAGCATTTATGGCAATAGATAAGTGATAGAGATGACTTGAGGCTGTTTCAGTTCCATTCAGAGAACAAAGGTAATTCCTTAAGCAAAAATTACTGTATTTTATCCCTCATGACTTAACTCCCTCAGTGTGCCATGTGGTTCTAAAGCTTTGAAATCTGTAAGCCAAGTATATAGTTCCATTTCTTCAGCAAAATTAAGGAAGCATTTTCAGTCTTAATATTTTAGATCTGAAAAAAAAAGGACTTACTCCCTCTCTAAAGATACAGACAGAAATACTAATTAATATTTATGCAAATATTTACTTGCCAATTTTATACAAGGTGATACTTCTTGTGGAAACATAGCAATTTGAAGCTGAGAACTTCAACAGAACATTCATTCAAAGTTTTGCTAAATTTCAGTTGACACTGAAGGTTGAAGAATTGTATTGTGGTTTTGGTTCTGATGTACCTGGAGAAAGGAACTGTCTCATAGCTGTCATCATAGCTATATCAAAACTAAGATACTTTGAATTTAAAATTGCTTTCCACTCTAATATCATTAAAAGATATGGAAAAAGCTTAAAAAAGATGAAGGGCATGACCATTCAATTCCTGAGATGTCTATATTCATCAGAAATATTGCATACAACATTACATAACAGCTCATATGAATCTGGCTAATTCAACTACATTCCAATAATAAATATATATATATTTTGTTTAGGAGTTTGTTCTTGACTGCTTAAGTTTAGCTTTGAGTAGCTGAGGGTAGTAGAAATGCAGGAAGTAGAAAACACAATGAAAGAAAGAGCTTATGAAAATGAATTCAAATTGATGGATTAAAATTTCTATTTGAAAATCTCCTCTGTCCCAGAAAAGACTGCTTGTCATGAATGCAATGCTCTTGTAATGGCATTTTCACATTATCTTTATTGAAAAAAAGGAAAAATTGAATATGTAGCATTTTAAAGTTAGAAAAGAAGATAACATTTTATCTTAAAGAACATAGCACAGGAATATTATAATACTATCTCCACAAATGAATCTAGCTTATTTAAACCATTGTGGAAGTACTAACCACCAGAATTAATAAAGAAAAATTTTGGTTTATGTCAGGAAATGAAAAGAAACAGCTGCTTTATTTAATCTTGTTCACATAGGTAAAGAGAAGACTCTACTGAAGTAGATTGCCCAACCTTCCTTCCGAGGAGCAGCTGGTGGGTTTGAACAGCCAGCTTTCTGGTTAGCAGTCAGATTCCTTAGGCACTATGCCACCAGCGCTCCCCAGTAATATCATTAGAGAGGCCAAATAGGGACAATATGAATTGCCCACTTAGTTATAATAGTAACTACAGGTATTCCTCACTTTCCAAAAGTTCACTTTACACCACTTGGCTTTTATGAAAGACTTACGTTAGTACTAGCTTTTCCCTAACTAGAAGAAATCTGAAAATTTTTGCTGTTACTGAAAAGGAGAAAAGCAGAATGGCATTCATGTTTGTTTTGCAATAAACCACTAATGAGACAGCATGCATGCTGGGCAGCATCGCCAAGCTCCTTCCCCAGAAACTACATACATCTCAGCATCAAGCGCCCGTAATTTTGAAGTGTCTGTGAACACTATGTATTTGTGATATTGAAATTTTATATGTCATTTGGAACAATTTGATAATTTTTTTCAGGGATCTGGGAATGCTAAAAAAATTTTCTCATATAAATTAATGGCAATTGCTTCTTCCTTCCTTGCCATTTTTGCTCACAAAAGTTTTCATAGCAATGCTCTACTCTCAGATAATGGGGGAGACATACATGAAAATTCCAAAGGCTACAAAATTAATATTTTGTTTGAGGAGTCTAAGAGATTAGGAAGGTTGTCTTGAAGAGGAAGACACATTTGACTCCTTTTTTTCTTTAAAGGAAGAATCAAACAAATGCCATAGTCGCTTTCTCTGTTGATTGAGCTTAATCGTTTGGCAAGATTAATGTGGTAAAGATCTTGCTTCAGGGAAGAGATACAGAAGTTATGGAAGTGTACCGAATTTATGAAATGAAAACATTTGAGTCTTTCAGAGGTAGAAAATTGGTTTGAAGTAAAGTTTTAGCAGAGGTCAGTTATATAAGTTGAGTCAAAAGACAAAAATACCATTGTGTATTGTGTCTGCAAATGTGAAGCATAAAGTGCTAACAATTTTATAGACCAAAGGTAATTGGTTGTCTGCTCCCAAGATAGTATACTAGACATATATATCCAGCTTAACTTTACTGATGAAAAGATTGAAACCATGTATACACACACACACTTTTGTATGTACTTTTAAGAATCTTTGATCTGGTATCAAAGAAAGAAGTCTGTAAAGACTAAAACCAAAGAAAAGCAGGAACCCCAAGAGGTAAGCAATTACCAAGGTCAACTTACAACATGAGAAATTCTACCAGAGATTGAAAAACTTAAGGCTTCATTTTGATTGCTTTGGGAAATTCAAGGTTCTTGAGATAATCTTTAAAGTCCACTCTAAAGAGGAGAGCATCAAAGAAGACACTCTATAAAGCTGAGGAGCAAATGGTGCACACAATGTTTAAGAAAATATGAGAAATGAACTTTAAGGTAAAAAATGAGTCTAAAAGGAAATGTATGGTCTTGTCCTTATGCTCAACAGGATTAAAAACAAAAAAGCAAGAGTCAGTAACAGTGAGTTGGTCTCACCATAAATCTGAAATCTGAATTCATGTTTTTATACAAGAACCTTGAGGGAAGTGGTTTATGTTAAAAAACAAACCAAACTCATTGCCATTGAGTCAGATCTGACTCACATCAACCCCTTCTTTGGTTTCGTAGGCAGTATCACTGTGGAAGTAGACTGCCCAACCTTCTTTCTGAGGAGGGGCTGGTGGGTTTGAACCACCAGCCTTCTGGTTAGCAATCAAATGCCTTAGGCACTATGCCACCAGAACTCCTGAGTTTATGTTAGAGGGGGAGAAAAAATTTAAGAAAAGGAAGGTGAGGATGGTTGCACAATTCAAAGGTAATCAATATCACTGAATTGTATATGTAGAAACTGTTGAATGTGGTATATATCTTCCTGAGTATATTCTCAACAACAACAACAAAAATAAAATAAATTTTATACATGTTGTCATTGTTAGCTGCTGTCAAGTTGTCTCCAACTCACAGCAACCCTATGCACAGCAGAATGAAACACTGCCTGCTCTTTTGCCAGCCTCACGATCCTCACTATACCTGAGCCCATCATTGCAGCCACTGTGTCTATCCATTTTATTGAGGGCCTTCCCCTTCTTCATTGATCCTCCTCTTTACCAAGCATGATATCCTTCTCCAGAGAATGGTTCCTTCTGACAACATGACCAAAGTAGATTGGATGAAGTCTGGCCATTATCACTTCCAGGAACATTCCAGCTGCCCTTCTTCTAAGACAGATTTGTTAGTCTTTTTAGGAGACAATGGTACTCTTAGCATTCTTCTCCAACACCACAACTCAAAAGCATCAACGCTTCTTCAGTCTTGCTTATTCATTGTCTAGATCTCACATGCATATGAGGTTATTGAAAATACCATGGTTTGGGTTAGGCACAGCTTAGTCTTCAAGGAGACACCTTTGCTCTTCACAACTTGAAAGAGGTCTTTTGCAGCAAATGTGCCCAATGCAATATGTTGTCTGATGTCTTGACTGCTGCTTCCATTGGTGTTGATTGTAGAACCAAGTAATATGAAGTTCTTGACAACTTCAATCTTTTCTCCATCCACCATGAAGCTATTTATTGGACTAGTTGTTTAAAGAAAACAATTATGTGTGTGTGTGTGTGTATAATATATAATATAGGAACTCCAGTTGCATAGTGCCTAAGGCATTTGACTGTTTACTAGAAGGCTGGTGGTTCAAACCCACCAACCCATCAGCCTCTCCTTGGAAGGGAGATCAGGCACTCTCTTTCCATGAAGATACCAGGCAATCTATTATTTCCATGAAGCTACTGCTTTGAAAACCCAAGGAGGAATTGCTATGAGTCAGATTAGACTCGATGGCAGTGAGTTTGGTTTTGCATATATATGTTTACACACACACACACACACACACACACACATATATATATATATATGAACAACAACCCTTAAATCAAAGCTTTTAAAGTAGGTTTGAGTTGATAGTGGCCCTAGGTAAGTATAGAAGCAAACAGTTTTAAAATAGAATTTCTGGTCTGCCCTCAAATAATTCTCATATACAGTGTTCCACATATGTGAAATTATAGTTAAAAAAAAATTACAAGCACACAAGGAATATAAGGTATCATAAGCGAAAACCAGTAATAATAGAGAGTGAAATCAGAAGCACAAAATTAAAATGAAAATTTGAATTGGAAATAAGAACAAGGAAGAAAATATAATTATACAATTTGTCAAAAAATCAAATAGAATTTTGTCACTAGAAAATTATGAAATTTCAAAGATTAAAATAATTGCAAATACAGATCAGATCAATGTAGTAGAAGAAAGATTAAAAGAATGTGGCATCAAGAAACACAAAATTATATGAAAGAAAAATTAAGAAAGGAAAAATGGAATGTTAAAAAAATGGAAGAAGTGAAATTGAAGGAAATAATGGCTGAAGAGTTCATGTTGTTGGAAAAAAATGTATCCTCAGATATAGGACTCAATAAGTCTACAGCAGGATATACACAAATGTACTAGACACATCCTAACCAGCTTCAGAGTACCAAAGGCCAGGAGAGGATATTAAAAGCAGAAATGGAAAATATCAATTTGCCCACAAAATTATAAAAACTAGACATTGACTTTCCATTATTAAGTAGAAGCCAGAGAGTAATAGAATAACATCTTCATTGTTGACAATTCAAATTCACAATCTCACAGAAATTATTTTTCAAGCATGAAATAAAAATATAAATACTTTCAGACAAAGAAAAAACCAAGAAGTCCTCACTGAAGAAAATTCTAAATACTTTAAGCAGATAGGTAAGGTGGAAGGCTTTACTTTTGGCAAAAAACATAACAAAAAGTTATAAATGGGTGAGTAAATTGAATCAAAAGTTAACTTACAATAATAATTTTTAACTCTTCTAATTTTAAAGAAGAGTCTAAAATGGAACAACAAAATACTTTCAACATTATCATAAATGGAGAGATTTGGGAGAAGCAATACAGTCTCACGTATTTTAAGAGGAAGCTAAAGACAGGAACTTTTGTGCTTTTGTGTGTGTATGTATATGCATGTATGCCCTGGGTGATACCTCAATTGTATTAATTGTATATCTCATGTTTTCTCTACAACTATTTTTTTCTTCTATGACCAATAAATTCCCAAATTTTAATCAAAATATCAAGTTACATGTTTCGTACTCAGAAACGGCTAAGAAATATTCTCTAGAGTTTACTGCAAAAGTAGTACTGTTGAAGAAATAGACATTTTTACACATAAGTTTCCATGAAGTATTATCCTAACTAATGAGCAATCACCCAGAATTTATTCATGTTAACTACTTCAAGGCAATTTTACTTACAGAATATCTTTGATAACATGCCAAAAAAAACCCAAAAATTGTAGCCTCTCAAAATAACACTTTGAATGACATCCAAGCTCAAACTCACCTTAAGAAAGAAGTTGTCATAATCTGACCTGTATGAAAACAGTTGGTATTCTGGAAAGAAAAAAACCCAAGATTATTGCTATAATTCACTTTAAAAATAAATAAATAAATAATACAAGTGTAATAAAAAGTATTCCAGATAATTTATTTTCAATCAATGAATTATATGTCTATTTCAAATTTCTATAAATTGACAGAAAAATATAATTTTAACAGTATTTTATCTATATATATATCACAGAACATCCCTATATATTGTTCTTCATTAAGAAGAGACAAACTACATATTTGAAATATATATTATATTATATTATAGAGGTGTGTGTATTATCTTTTAGCTTTGTCATTAATTTTTTGCTAGTAAATAAATTAAATATATTTTATAATATTCTACTTCAGCACAGGATTACCTGCCCTAGCAAGGCAACTTCAGTTCATACTACCTGGCTTTACTTTGCCCAAAATATAGGCTACTTTGTAACACATTTATCCATGTTACTGATTTCTCCATCATATATACAAGCTTACAACATTTAAGATGTTGTTGGTACTGCAACAGTATAAATTCATTGTCTGGAGCATAGTTTGCTATTGAAGTGTGCCAGACTATGTTAACAAGCGTATTCAGCTATTACACAATGGATACATGAAAAAAAAAATTCTCTAAAGATAATATGCCTTGGAAATCATATTAGTTTCTCCTTTAAGCAAAAGTATTTTAAGAAATAAATATGTTATGATTTTGCATTACTTTTTTCCACTATTTAAAACATAATTTTAATTATTACAGCTCAGGCTATTAACTCTATGGCAGTGAGCTTAGTTTTAGTTTTTAGAGGAAGAACCAGTCAAGCTGTTTTCTGGAATTGTATTACCTGTAAAACGTTTTTGTTTTGCACATGATGAACTATGAACATTCATGTGCTCTTGAGGTGTGGATTCCTCTGCCTCTCCTCTCATCGACACCAGCACTCCCAATCTTTACTCATACGTGCTCTAATCAGCTTCTGTGTTTAATGACACCCTCACTGAGAAGTCAGTATTTTCCCTCTATTCTTTTCTTCTGTAGCTTCACCTTATAGTAGAAATAGTTGCAATTGGAGATTGATGTTTTAAAATGGCATTAGTCATTTTGGAACTCTCTTTTCAAATGAACTCATTCCTCAATATTGGAACTCTTGTCATTAATGCTAACTTACTTTATCCCAGAAGAGAGAGGTCCAGACTTGCAAACAGACTCACTCGTTTTGAGTGGGGCAAAAAAAAAAAAAAAAAAAAGGCAGGATGTGAGGAGGCCCAACTAAGATTTCAAGAAATTCAACGTGGCAGAGGGTGTAACAACACGGAGGAAAATTCCAGGGAAGCATTTGGTTTTGGGCATTTGATCTATGAAGTTCATGCTTTTCATGAACATTCCATAAAGTTCATACTAGAGGGTAGTACCAAAACCAAACCAACTCACTCCCACTGAGTGTCTCCCAACTCATAGTGACCCGCTATGAGTTTCCAAGGCTATAAATCTTTACAGAAGCAGATTGCCCAGTCTTCCTTCTGTGGAGTGGCTGGTGGATTTGAATCCTCAGCCTTCTGGTTAGCAGTCAAATGCTTTAGGCACTATGCCACCAGAGTTCCTTAGGAATTGGCAATGGGATGATCAAGCAATCGTGGAAGAGCTGTATTGGTTTTGAGAACATTATAGCATCATTCAAGATGATACGTGTTGTATACTTTAAACACCTAAAATTACATCTCAGTATTTGGCATTATTACAGAAAAGAGAATTTGTCTATGTCTTTTGACTCTTCCCACTTATTAGCTATGTGATCTTAACTATATTTCCCAGATATGGTTTAACTATACATTTTTTTTTACAATAATAATTCATGAATTTTCTAAAAAGGCTGATTAACAAAATAGAATCTGCTGATATATCCTTGTATAGATGTCACCAACTAGATATATATATATACACTTTAGTCACACGACAGTAGAGACCCACTAGTGGTTCATAAGTATAATATTTGGCTCATAATTGTGCCTGCATCCTCAGAGAAAGTATAGAGATGTACCTAAGGAAGGTATATATGTGAAACAGTATGTTTAATTAAGCAATAAAATGCAATAACATATCACACTGCTGTCGAGTAGGATCCAACTCAAAATGACCTCTCCTTGGGTTTCTGAGGAAATAGATTGCTCATCCTTCCTTCCGAGGAATGTCTGGTGGGTTTGAACCTCCAGCCTTCTGGTTAGTAGTCAAATGCCTTAGGCGCTATGCTACAAGAGCTCCTACTTTAATCAAAGATAGTGTCTTTTGATTAAATTAAATTACATTTTCTCTTTTTAAATATTATTTTGGTATAAAATTAGCAAACATACAATGATTATTACAGGAATTATTCCTATTCAGGTAGGAAACTGTGGTTTTTGTTGTTATGTGCTGTCAAGTTGGACCCAACCCATAACTACCCCTCCTTGGGTTTCCAAGGCAGTATCATTATGGAAGTAGATTACCCCATCTTCCTTCCTAGGAGTGGCTCATGGGTTTGAACCACCAGTCTTCTGGTTAGCAGTCAAGTGCCTTAGGCACTACACTACCAGAGCTCCTGGAAGGAAACTAGGGAATGTGAATTAAAAAGATTTTTTTTTTCTATTATTAATATTTAGCACAGCTAAAGATGGATTTCAAGTGACTTAAAATCATAAATAGATAAGATTTACTTGTTTTTGCTTTCCTTTTGGTGATTCTTCTTTGTGAGGCATATTGTAAACAATGATACATTTTATATAACTTTGATTTATCTGATTAAAAATATTTTGAGGTATATTTCAAATACTTGAGAAGTCTAGTGGCTCAATGGTTAGGGTCTGACTGTTAACTGAGAGACTGGTCATTTGTATCAGCACAATGACTGTCACAAATGGAAAGTCTGACGATCTGCTGTCATAGTGATTACAGCCAAAACCACCCGGAGGCCATTCTGCTTTGCCACATGTGGTCTCTGTGAGTCTAGAATTGACTGGGCAGCACATAATCACAACAACAAAGGCTTGTTGGCAGAAATAATTTCAAAAAAATGGAAGGTATTATTTCTATAGATTTTTTTATAAATTTGCCATTGAAACTATTTATTTTCAACAGTTTTTTAATACTCAAAATTAGTGTATATATATTATAAATATACTGTAAGATAATTTTAAGTATCTAGCATCTTTAAATTTAATTTACATGAAATTTAAATTTGGTGAATACAAATTGAGTTTCTGTATAAAATGAAAATATATATTGGAAAAAAATCACAAATAATGGTAATTGGTTAGTCAGTCTACAGAGATAGAAAACCATATATATATATATATATATATATATATATATATAATGGTTATGGGAGGATTTGCAAGACCTGAATGAATGACTGAAAAATATCTGTACATTAATTCTTCATGAAGAATGCAGAGTCTTTCATCAATATGATAATTATTTGAATAAACATTCAAACTTGTCATTTTGGGGTAAATTAATTGCTTCAATCACAGAAATGTCTGCTATTGCTATATTGAGAGTTAAATTAAATAATAAGGAATGTGAACTTTCTGCATTTTTCCCAAGCATTTTCCTCCATGAGCACAGGAGCATCTCATGCATCAAATAGACCACACTACATCACTCAGTTAAATTTATAGCAGATAAGGAATACAAACCATGAGAGAAAATAAAAGACAAAGAGATTACCTTTTGCAAAAGTTAGGCTCATCTGAATCTTAAATCATGTGTTCTTTTCCCTTCATATCATCCTGAAGGGAATCTTACAGGAAAATAAATGAGTTAAAATGATTGTGCTTCTCTGTGTTAAGAGAAACCTGTGGACAGGGATATATCTAGTTCCCAAAGCTTTTTTCATTAATAATTTATGAGTTTTACTAATCTATCCTATTGTGTTAGACTCAGATGTCTAAAGAAATAAAACCAGTATAGTTTATATAGAGAGAAAGAAAGAGAAATTTATCTTAGGAAAATGGCTCACACACTTATAGAAGCTGGGAAGTCCCAAGTTCTTGGATCAAACATCAAGCTGAAGGCTTTTCCCAACTCATGCAGCTGCAGGGGCTGAGGAGCTAAAGGTCGGCAGGCTGTATACTGGCTGTCAGCCCCAGGGTTATAGGTGAGGAGAGACAACACATAGACACCCAAAGCAGCAGGCTGGAGGAGCAGGAGAAAGGGGATTAAAAGCCAGGAACCTGGACAGAAGAGCAGTCAGCTCCAGGGATACAGGTGAGGAGAGTCCTGAAATAAGACAATGCTGTCAGTGATAAGATAATATCCATACGCCTA
>NW_006921936.1:2840181-2853941 GCF_000298275.1 Orycteropus afer afer
TGGTCATGTTGTAAGAAGGGACCATTCCCGGTGAAGGATGTCATGGTTGGTAGGGTGGAGGGTCAACAAAAGAGGGGGAGGCCTTCAACGAGATGGGTTGACACAGTGGCTGCGATGATGGGCTCAAGTATAGCAGGGATTGTGGGGCTGGTGCGGGATCGGGTGGTGTTTCATTCTGCTGTGCACGGGGTCGCTATGAGTCTGAAACGACTCTACGGCACTTAACAACAACAACAACATACTGGCTGTTGACTCCAACGAATGACAAGTCTAAGATCTCCAGGATGAATGGTGGATTGTTCACTCACAGACAGTTGTAGGAAGAATCCTGATCCACAGCAGAGTGTCTCTGTTCCCAGGATGTCAATAAATATACTGGAAGCAGGCCATACTCCTAGCGAAACTCCCTTTCAATGACAGGATGCTCAAAACATATACATCTGATCTCATCATCAGAACAACTTACATCACAATTGCTTAAACCACGCAGAATTTTGGTCCAGCCAAGTTGACATATAGCTCCAACTATCACACATAGCTAGAAGATATTCATTTGTGCAAGGAATGCATGTCGAGTAATAGATTCCATCTCTGTAAGTTAGTGATCAAATGTAGACTATAGCAAAAGTATGAGGAGGCAAAGTATTCACTTTATTTCTTGTTACTGGAGTCTGCCTGCACTTTACAGGAGTTGCAGATTCAGCCAAGCATAGTGAAAGATCTTCAGGGCACTAAAAAGAGCGTCAATTTCAAGATATGAATGTCTACTTGTTGAAGCTGACTTCCACTTGAGAGGATTAAATATAGACCTTTTTTTTTTTTACATAAATGCTTACAAGTTTTGGTGATAGGAATATTGGAAAACAATTGCTTCAACATCCTTTATTTTAAATGAATGACTAAAAGGCAAATAAATTATCTTCTCTGAACACTTCAAATTGAAAAGACAGGATGTTTTGTGCCTTAGTTGCATATGGCTTGCCTTAGCTGAGCCCAGGATGTAAAACAAAGAGAAGGAGTGTCCTGGGCCACCTTCACAGTCAAAACACATGAGACATTTTTTTGTTAGGTCTACCTGATTATGTAGAAAGTGAAGTGTGGTTCCTTCATATGGAAGAAAAGACAATTTTTCTGCAGAAACACTTAGTACATGAAATCAGAAAAAGAGTGATTTTAACTTTTATTATGATTTTGATGAAATTATAAAAGCAGAATCGTTTTATCTTCAATACTTCATACACATTTTGCTTTGTGACACTGAGTACATTCCCCAGAGTCTACAGCTCTCCTTCCACTTCATCTCTGCGGTCATCCTTTCCCTATATCCTTGCCTATGCATTCCATACTTTTCTCCCTGTGCAAGTGCTACCCTTCTGTTCTCCATGGTTGATTATTCCAAGGAATACGTCTCCCTGATGTGGTTGTTAGGCTCATAGACCAGTCTATAGTTTGGCTGAGAATTAAGCCATGAGAGTGAGTTCAATTCCAGACCCAAAGGATGACTCAAGGCTTGGAGGTTTTACCAGTCTTTATCTGACTGGTAAACATGGTCTTTTTTATTTTTATTTTATTTTTTTAATTTTGTTCCACACTTTTTCTCCTGCCCTATCCATGATCTTCAATTTTGATACCTTTTGAGTGGTTGACATTGATTGGTAGCTGGATATATCTGGCTGAATGATTTTTTTTTCTTTGCTAAATAATCTTGAATTTAAAAGTATATGAAATAACTGTGTTTCTCTTCCATTTTAAATATATATTAATGAGTGTGATCATTTAATATCATTCATGTTCTCTTAGAACCTAATAATCCACGGCCATCAAGTTGATTCCAACTCTTTGCAACCCTACAGGACAGAGTAGAACTGCCCTCAACCAAAAAAAAACAAACTCACTCCATTGAGTCAGTTCCAACTCATAATGACTCCTCCTTGGATTTCTGAGGCACTATCCCAATGAAAGTAGGTTTACAGTCTTCCTTTCAAGGAGTGGCTGGTGGGTTTGAACCGCCAGCCTTCTGGTTAGCAGTCAAATATCTTAGGCACTACCCCATCATTATGGAAGCAGACTATTTCATTTTTCTTCTCAGGACCAGCTCTTTTTATTGTTGTTATGAGCCATGGACTCGGACTCGACTCATAGCGACCCCTCCTTGGGTTTCCAAGGCAGTATCACTACAGAAGTAAATTGCCCCATCTTCCTTCCGAAGAGTGGCTGGTGGGTTTGAACCGCCAGCCTTCTGGTTAGCAGTCAAGTGCCTTAGGAACTATGCTACAAGAGCTCCCTCAGGACCAGCTAGTGGGTTCCAAATGCCAGGCCTTTTTTTTTTTTTTTTTTTTTTAAGTCCCTGAATACTTTAACTACTGCAGCATTTAAAAAAAAAAAAAAGAGTTCAACCAGGTTGAATCTGACTCACAGTGACCCTCACTGGGTTTCCAAGACTGTAAATCTTTATGGAAGCAGACTGCCCCATCTTTCTTCTGTGGAATGGTTGGTGTGTTTGAACCATTGATCTTTTGGTTAGCAGCAAAAGGTCTTAACCACTAAATCACTAGACCTGCTTACTGCACCATGCTGTTGTTGTTGTTATGTACCGTCAAGTTGGACCCAACTCATAGCAACCCCTCCTTGGGGTCAGAGGTGGTATCATGATCTAAGTAGATTGTCCAAACTTCTCTCCAAGGAGTGAGTGGCTGGTGGGTTTGAACCACCAGCTTTCTGATTAGTAGTCAAGTGTCTTAGGCTCTATGTTACCAGAGCTCCTTAGGAACGTATTAATTTTGTTGTATGATTGAATCCCCATAATCTTGTACACTCCTTGAGCAATAGTTTTTATTAAATGATTTGCATATTTTTTCATTTGTATCATTCTTATCCCAAACATTAAGGATTAGTGTGTTCTAAGCATAAGAATCCTCAACATTTTGGATAAGAATGATAATATATTAAACTACAGCTACTGGCCATGTATTTATTAAAAAAAAAGAAAAAAGACATTGTGCTAGGTATTAGATGATATGACATGCATACAATTCATTTTTGGGCCTCAAAGCATTGACTAGTTAAGGAAATAAGCATATGCGTAAAAGTAAGACCCAATAGGAAACATGTGACAAGTGAATGTATGTGCTAGAGTTGAACATCGGTACTTACGGTTGTTATTTGCTGTCAAATTGAATTTGACTCAGGACAATCACATATGTGTAGAGCAGTTGCTCCATAAGGTTTTCCAGGCTGTGATCTTTAGAAAGCAGACAGCTAGACCTATCTTCTGGGACACCTCTGGGTATATTGGACTGCCATCCTTCTGTGCACTTAACAATTTGCATCACCTAACTACTCTTTAGGAGCTCTGGCAGTGTAGTGCCTAAGGCATTTGACTGCTAGCCAGAAGGCTGGCGATTCAAACCCACCAGCCACTCCTCAGAAGGAAGGTTGGGAAACCTATTTCCATAGAGATACTGTTTCAGAAACCCAAGGAGGGGTTGCTATGAGTCAGGACTGACTCAATAGCAGTAGGTTTTAAGTACTCCTTACCTAAAAGGTTGGGCAATCCTACTTCCGTAGTGATACTGCCTCGGAAACCCAAGGAGGGGTTGCTATGAGTCGGGGCCGACTCGACAGCACATAACCACAACAACTACATAAATATTAGACACATAGAAATGAAAGAACATGCCTGATAAAGTGAACTGCAGAAGTAACTACATTGAAATCAGAAGAGTGTAAAAGTACTGATGGTTTTAATGATGTTGTTGGGAATACAGCAGGTTAGAATAACTGACAAGAAAGTACCACTTCTGTCCATGAGGACCATGTACACAGTTCTCTCACTGATTTGACGATTTAACTTTTGCAGTGGAAGCACATAATCTTCCCACGAACTAAACGATACAACATGCAACACTCATGCTGATATAAGTATTACCCAAATATATGAGAATGTTTATTTTCTCACACTCTAGCCAGCGTATAGGTGCTTCAAACTATTAAAATATTTGCCAGCCTAAATATGGTGGGGGAGGGTGGCATAGGAAATGTAGCCGTTCACAAACCCATTGCTCTTAATTCTATTCTGACTGAGTCCCTGGTGGTATAAACAGTAACCTGCTAGATTTCTAAAGGAAAAGTTGATGGTTTAAGTCCACCCAAAGTTGTCTTGGAGGAAAGACCTGGCATTCTGCTTCCAAAAGAAAACCCGTAAGGAGTGCAGTTCCACTCTGACCCACAGGGGGTCACCTTGAGTGGGAATCAACTTCCTGGCAAGTGGTTAGTTAGCCTTTCCTTGAAAATACCTTGCTCAGTAAAAGTTTTGCTACCTGTTATACATGAATTGTGCTATAGCACTAATTTCAGCAAATAATTTTTTTCCTTTAATTTGTTTCAGGCATTCTGCTATAAATTTTAATTATCTTTGTGCTCACTGAAGTCTTTATTTTCCCAATATCAATTAGCTCTTTTATATCTATTTTTAGCTAATTTTGAGGTCAGTTTGAGAAAACCATGTTACTTTATTTCAAAGAAAGCATGCAGTATATGAAAATAATAACATTTAAAGAAGCAATATAAAAATTAAGCATTAAGTAAGCAAATACAATGTGCTGAGATAGGGAAATTTTTCTATATTTACTTGATTTTACTACCAAAGCAGTTGTCCTTAAAGCTAATGTAAATTAAGTCTTCTATCATTTTTGTTAATATGATATTGTATGTCCTTTATATTCTTTAACCCATAAAACCCAACATTCTCTAAGTTTGAAAATATCATAATTGGATAACTCAGAAATTATGTGAACTCATTCACTAATTGTTTTTGCTCATATTTGTGGAGAGAACTTGATGGCCTTGTTTATAAATACAACTCACTGGCAATTTCCACACATTTCTCTTTTATTTATCTCAAATATTAATAATCTAGATTTCATTTATTATACCTTTTCCTTCCATACCCTAATTTCTATATAGCTGATTTTATAATGTTTCATATGCTACTAAATAACACAATATTCCTTTTTTTTGTGTGTGTTTTCCTTTATTTTCTTGTTTTTTTTTTTTGAGTTTCTGTTTCACCTCTTTCTTCCTTGTAATCACTTTACAGTTACAGAACATTCAAAGACCAATGGACCTTTTTTTTTTTTTTTTTTAAGTTGAACTGAAGTATGAAAACTAAGGACTTGGCTAGGTGCTTTTTCTTGGTAACTCATTATTGTCTACCAGACTTGAAGCCCTTAAACTCTGTGCAAAATATTACAACATAGTCTGTGCTTTCGTAGTCTCTCAATCACTACTGAAATGAAAATCCCACACATTCCAAGAAGAATCATGTAGTCAACTCCAGAAAGAGTGTGGAGTTCACTGCTGAAGCTGGGTTAAGAGTGGGACACAACTGAAAGTACCCTTTTGTGACATAAAATAACAGTGGCTTTGGGAAAAGACTATAAATTAAGGAGAAGCTCTTCTACATTTTCTCACTACAACTTTTTTGGTTTTTCTTTTGTACTCCAGGTGTTCAGGTTCCAAGTAAAGCCCTTGTCCTGATAGCACCTATCCTTTTGGCCTTTGCAATATGTTCCTATCTAAATGCTAAATCTATTTTCCAATTCAACCAACTCGGCTGCCAAAAATAATGTTCTGAAATACAAATCTGTTTAGATAACTCTTGACTCTAATTCTTTTTCTAGTTTGCCATTGTCTGATTAATTTTTTTAGCCCTATATGCTACTTTCTCCAAGAATCCTATGTCTTAGCCACACTCAATTATCTGCCATTTTCCAAATGTATTTCAAGTGATCTTTCATGCTTCAGTGTTTTGGAACTCTGATCCTTGTCATCTCTGAAAGATGAGCCCTTCACCTGTGTCATTCACTCTCTCTTCTCAGGGATGACAATTATAGGATTCACTTGATCTCATTGTAATCATTTATATGAATGCCTGTGTCTTCCCAAGTCTACAAACTCAAGGACAGAAATTACATCAAGTTACCTTTGTGTTTTAAATTGGGATATAATAATGTTGCTAAATGGTTGCTATATTGAATTAATTTCATATTTTACCATTTATTAGAGCTTTTCAGGGAAAATACTTTATCTCAACAGGATTGCTCTAGCAGGCAGAATTCTGAATTCTCTGCCATACAATTTGAAGAGATTTTTTTCATTTAGTAGTTCTTTCTGGACCTTTTAAATAAATGGCTAGAGATTTACTTATATGCACACTTTTAAACAGAGATTCTAACATACACCACTTGCAGCCCCCAGGCAGCAGGGAGCAGTGGCAGACAGGGTTGGCAGGAACTGGTAGAGGGAAGCCCAGGAAGTGAGTGGAGTGCTTGGAACAGCTAAGGGAGAGGAACTTGTCTGTCAGTTTGTCATACTGTGGTGGCTTGTGTGTTGCTGAGAGGCTGGAGGCTGTGCCAGAAGGGATGCCCATGGTGGACTGGTTTCGGTGGAGCTTCCAGACTGAGACAGATTTGGAAGAAGGAAGAGGACATCCACTTCTAAAAGAATTAGCCAGGAAAACTTCATGAATAATAGTGGAACACAGTCTGATGTATTACTGGAAAATTTCACGAATAGCTCTGAAACATTGTCAAATACAGTGCCAGAAGATGAGCCCCTCAGGTCAGAAGGCACTCAAAATATGTCTGGAAAAGAGCTGCCTCATCAGAGTAGAGCCTACCTTAACAATATGGATAAAGTAGAGCTTTTGGGACTTCCATTTGCTGAAGTGGCCTGACTCAACATGAGAAGAAACAGTTGCAAATATCCACTGATAATCAGAACATGCAATGTACAAAGTATGAAACTAGGAAAATTGGAAGTTGTCTAAAATAAAATGGAACACATAAAGATTGATATCCTAGGCATTAATATGCTGAAATGGACCAGTTTTGGCCATTTTGAATCAGATAATCATATGATATACTATGCCGGGAATAACAAATTAAAGAGGAACAGTGTGTCATTCATCATTACAAAGAATGTTTCAAGATCTATCCTGAAATACAATGCTGTCACTGATAGAATAATATCCATACACCTGCAAGGAAAGCCAGTTAGTACTACTATTATTCAAGTTTATGCACCAACCACCAAAGCCAAAGATGAAGAAATTGGAGATTTTTACCAACTTCTGCAGCCTGAAATTGACCAAATATGCAATCAAGATGTGCTGCTTATCACTGGTGACTGGAATGCAAAAGTTGAAAACAAAGAAGAATCACTGGTAGTTGGAAAATGTGGCCTTGGGGATAGAAATAATGCTGGAGATTGCTTTATACAATTTTGCAAGACCAATGACTTATTCATTGAAAATACCTTTTTTCAACAATGCAAATGGTGGCTATACACATGGAATTCACCAGGTGGAGTACACAAGAATCAGACTGACAACATCTGTGGCAAGAGGCAATAAAGAAGCTCAATATCTTCAGCCAAAACAAGGCCAGAAACTGATTGTGGAATTGACCATCAACTGCTCAATTGCAAGTTCAAGTGGAAGTTGAAGACAATTAAAACAAGTCCATGAGAGCCAAAATATGACCTTGACTATTTAAGAATTTAGAGACTATTTAAAGAATAGATTTGATGCATTGAATGCCAATAACCTTAAACCAGAGGAATTGTGGGATGACATCAAAAACATCATCCATGAAGAAAGCAAAAGGTCATTAAATAGATAGGAATAGAAGAAAAGACCAAAAAGGATGTCAGAAGAGACTCTGAAACGTGTGCCTGAGTGGAGAGTAGCTAAAGAAAAGGGAAGAAATGACAAGATAAAAGAGCTGAACAGAAGATTTCAAAGAGCAGCCCAAGAAAACAAAGTTAATTATTATAACGAAATGTGCAAAGACATGGAGTTGGAAAGCCAAAAGGGAGGAATACAGTTGGCATTTTTCAAGCTGAAAGAACTGAAGAGGAAATTCAAGCCTAGAGTTGTAATATTAAAAGATTCTATGGGCAATATATTGAATGGTGCCGGAAAGATCAAAAGAAGATGGAAGGAATACACAGAATAACTGTACCAAAAAGAATTGGTTGATGTTCATTCATTTCTGGGGATTGCGTATGATCAAGAACCAATGATACTGAAGGAACAAGTAGAAGCTGCACTGAGGGAAGTGGTGAAAAACAAGGCTCTAGGAATTGACGGTACTCCTTGAGATGTTTCAATAAATGAATGTCATGTTAGAGGCACTTCCTTGGCAATGCCAGGAGATTTGGAAGACAGCTACTTGGCCAACTGACTGGAAAAGGTCCCTATTTGTACCCATTCCTAAGAAAGGTGATCCCACAGAATGTGGAAATTATCAAACAATATCATTAATATTGCACACAAGTGAAGATAATTCAAAAATGGTTGCAGCAGTATATTGACAGAGAACTTCCAGAAATGCAAGCTGGATTGAGAAGAGGAAGTGGAACAAGGTGTACCATTGCTGATGTCAGATGAATCTTGGATCAAAGCAAAGAATACCAGAAAGATGTTTACTTGTGTTTTATTGACTATGAAAAAAATATTTGATTGTGTTCATCATACATTGGGAAGAATGGGAGTTCCATTCTTAATTGTGCTCATGAGGAAATTGTACATAGACCAGGAGGCTGATGTTTGAACAGAAGAAGGGGACACTGAATGGTTTAAAATGAAGAAGGGATTGCATCAGGGTCGTATCCTTTCACCATACTTATTCAATCTGTATGCTGAGCAAATAATCTGAGAAGCTGGACTATACAAAGAAGAAAGTAGCATCAGGATTGGAGGAAGACTCACTAACAACCTACGTTATGCAGATGACATAACTTTGCTTGCTGAAAGTGAGGATGAATTGAAACACTTACTGATGAAGTTTGAAGAGTATAGATTGTACTCTGGATTACACCTCAGTATAAAGAAAACAAAAATCCTCCCAATGACACTAATAAGCAGTATCATGATAAATGGAGAAAAGATTGAAGTAGTCAAAGACTTCATATTACTTGGTTCTACAATCAACACCAATGGAAGCAGTAGTCAAAATATCAGATGTCATAGAGCATTGGGCAAATCTGCTGTGAAGGACCTCTTTCAAGGGCTGAAGAGCAAAGGTGTTTCCTTGAAGTCTAAGGTGTCCTTGACAAAAGTGATGGTATGTTCAATCACCTCATATGTGTTTGAGAGCTGGGGAATGAAAAAGGAAAACCAAAGAGGAGCTTTTGAGTTGTGGTGTTGGTGAAGAATGCTGAAAGTACCATGGACTGCTAAAAGAACTAATAATATCTCCTGGAGGAAGTGCAGCCAGAATGCTCCTTGGAAACGAGAACGGCCAAACTTCATCTCACCTACTTTGGTCATTTTGTAAGAAGGGACCATTCCCTGGAGAAGGATATCCTGCTTGGCAAAGTGAAGGGGCAATGAAAAAGGGGAAGGCCCTCAACAAGATGGATTGACACATTGGCTGCAACGATGGGCTCAGGTATAGCAAAGATCATGGGGCTGGCACAGAACTGGGCAGTGTTTTGTTCTGCTGTACATGAGGTCACTATGAGTCAGAGATGACTCAACGGCACCTAACAACAACGACGTACACCACCTCACATCTTTGCTTAGTCATTAACTAAACCTGTGCTTAGATTCATTTTTAGAAGAGAAAGGAGGTTATAAATGTAAATGCACATTTATATAACTCAGTGGATTTTTATAGTGATATTTTAGTTATTAATAAGACTTTGGGGTCTAAATTATTCAGATAATTCTAATATTATTTTGTAATAGGAGACACATACACTTCCAAGTGCTGCAAGAAACCTACTATATAGATATAATATAATCAAATGTAAAAAATCTCATCTGCTTTCTGATAGCTCGCTTTCTGATTTTGAGTACTTAGTGCAAATATGAAAATCTCCCAAAATTATTTATAAAACTATTTTTATATCAAATGTTTTGTAAAAATATGATGTTCAAACTCCCATCCTTTTTATATTAATAATGACTGTTATAACAGTAAAAAAGTATTATTTCTAACAGTGAGAATTTATTTTCAATTGACTAGCTTATATAGTATTATATAAAGCTTATATTCAAAATTTATTATGTTTTAAATCCACTAACATGTTTTCAATATATTATTGTCACAGATTCTTATGAGAACTCTATGATTGATTTTGATATTATTAACTTTCAGATTGACTTCACCAAGGCAAAATATATAATATGTCTTCTATGTTTGCATTAACATTAATTAAGGGTATATAATGTGGAACAATGTCTCTCTGATTCTATGGTTTTAATAAAAAGGTAAGAGCTAATTAAACTCTATCAAAGCATGCTAAAATGTCTAGTTCAATTTTAGTATTTTATTTATTCTTAAAAATAAAATATATAAATTTACTACTAGACATTAATAAAGTAGTAACTGGGGAGAAGCCTAATAAAAAACTTAAAAATAAAATATTTTATTTTTAAGTTTTTTATTAGGCTTCTCCCCAGTTACTACTTTATTAATGTCTAGTAGTAAATTTATGCATAGAATTTACAAGGATACCCACATTTATTTTAAGAATGCTATTTGATTTAAAGAATGTAGTATTTTGTGCAAATATTTTATTCAGTTTATATGCCACATCATTCCATTTCCCTGGAAGATGAAGAATCTCTTCTTAATGTTTCTTCACATAATCATGTTGATTCTGCTGATTTGTTCTCCCTTCAGAAGAAACCATAACTCTCATGAGGAGCTGTGCTGAGGCCAATATTTATAGTTCCATTCTGATGAGTGGAAACTCGCCTGTCCCCTCTGCTCTCTTGTGAGATGCAGATAACACCATTCCACCATTTTCCTCCCTCCTGGAAGATATATCCCTGCTGCAATTCACAGATATGGGATATTTAAATATCAGTCTGATGTTGGCTTGTATAGTTGACAAAATTTTCTTTCACTGGTATGTGGTAGTAGGATCTGTTTAGTTTTTTTTTTTTTTTTTTTTACATAAAACCACAGTGTGAAGTTTTAATTTGAGCTGTTTACAATTAACCTAAACATAAGGGCTCTTCTTTTTCTAATCCTCCCACTTGAACAATTGTATTGTGTCAAGAGAATCAGAGACCAGCTGCTGGACACACACACACACACACACACACACAAAGTCCTCACTGCCATTGAATCAGATCCTACTGGTCACAACCCCTGCTTGGGTTTCTGAGGCGGTATCACTGCAGAAATACTGTGAGCATTAAGTTATCCCCATACACACTGTATTCCACGTGATCAATATACATCGGCACACTGAAACTAACTAGAAAAATGGGAAGCGGAAGTCTTACACATGTTGAAAACATACATAAAGCAGGAAGCAAGAGAATGGACACAAAGCATTTAAAAAAAATAAAATTGTTCTAAATTCCTTAGAAGTGGAGTGGGAAACTTACAAACATGGATACCAACATTGAATCATTTAATTAGGTATGATATAAAGTGAGGGCTGGAGTTTCACTTTCTCCAAAGGAATAGACATCTGTGAGTATGAAAGACTTATCTGAGTTTTCTAATAAGCTATTTAACACACAGAAGTACGCCTCTAGACAGGTTGACCTCTTCTAAGTAGTCATTTCACTGAAAGAACAAAGAATTGCTTTTCCCTTATGCATTTCTCCTGGGCTTCAAGTTTTTTATTTGTCTATTTAGACCAATTATAAAATATTTACCTAAATTTCAAGGCACTTTAGCAATCTAATAAATTACTAATCTAATAAATTACTAATAAAATTAAATTTTATTAAATTACTAATTTTATTAAATTACTAATAAAATTAAATTTTAATAAATTACTAATAAAATCTACTAAATTACTAGCAAACAGAAATGATCTATAAAGTTTAAAATCTACCTAGTTGCTTAACTTCTTATGAAGAATATCTGTTATAGCTATGCTATGGCCGGTTATTTAATCACTTCATAATATAGTATTCCACAACCTAGAGAGTCCAGTGAAGAGTCAGGAATAATCCATTCATATAATTTTAGCTAATAAATCATCTTTACTTACAAAATCCTATGCCTCAGTTATAATAGCATCAAACTTAGAACTGAGCAAATGTACAATCGCCAAATCCAGGGCAGTAAAAGTAAAAGGGAGAGAATGTATAATGACTTTTAAAAAAGTGACACCATTTCTTACTTGAATCTCAGATATTCAATAAAAGTTTACAAGAGGATTCAGCTTCATGGTGGACTCATTTGTTCTTTTCGAAAGGGGCTGTAGGAGGTAAAATTCAGGATTTTGACAAGTATGAGGAGGAAATTTTTTGGTAGGTAGACATGTTCTAATGTTATTGAAGAAGATTGGCCAGGGAAGTCACCTGGAGGAAAGGAATGGGCCAGGGATACATCATATGCTTCCTGAAGGAAAAAAAGGAGATCCTCTTCTCATCAAATGTCCTCCTTGATCCATTCACTTTAAACAAAACACACACTGCCTTCCAGCTGGACCCGACTCATAGCCACCCCTCTTTGGGTTTCTGAGGCAGTATCACTATGGAAGTAGATTGCTCAACCTTCCTTCCAGGGAGTGGTTGGTGAGTTTGAACCTCCAGCCTTTTGGTTAGTAGTCAAGTGCTTTAGGCACTATGCCACCACACCTCTCATTCACTTTATAAGCCCATAAATAGGTTACAAGGTAGAGGAAGGAAACCTGAACCAAGTGCTTCATGTTCAAATAAAGAAACAGTTGGTGAGAATGCAAATTACTAAAAAGCATCTTTAATATCCTTCCCACTAGACTCCAGTTTTGGGGATACTACTGAACATCCTGTTCTATCAATAAAAGCACATAAGATATTATGATTCCTGTTGGTCAAGATTGATGATCAGAGTCAAGGGCAGAGGTAAATTTTCTTGCAATGGAACAGAATACAATTGGCCTGCTGAAATGACAGTCCTTCTGGGATCTATTTCATGGGATCTGCAATCTGGTCAACATGGGAAACCTCCAAATCATCAATCACCATCCCTCCCCAACTAGACATGCTTTGAGAGGGTAAGCCAGAGGATTCTCTGCTCTTTTTGGACTATCTTCAGTGCAGCCCTTGAATGACCTGTCCAAAAACTCAAATTTAACATCTACTTCAGTTAACTTTGGTCTTCTGCATGTATTTTTGCCTCTTGTTGTTGTTGTTGCTGTTATGTGCCATGGAGTCGGCCCCAACTCATAGCGACCCCTCCTTGGGTTTCGGAGGCAGTATCACTACGGAAGTAGATCAATCAGCCTGATCAGTTAGAGCTATCAATTGCATATCAAGAAACACATTGGTCTTTCTACCTCTTTAAGTTTTAGCATGTTTTTTTGTAGGTATTTTATTCTTCAGACTATGGTTCATGTCTTCATCTGCTTTGCAACACTATTTGTGTACCTCTAAACTATACCTTCCTTCTGTTGTTAATTTCCTGGGAGAGTCAGCATTTTTTGTTAGTTAGCTTTTTTCTTTTTCAAGTTTTTGATAGAGTTAAGTGATGAATTTAAGTTTTTGACGAAGAGTCTGAGCTTCACTTGCAACATTTACATTTTCTTATTCCAAGGATTTATTCTTGCTTGCAGAGTTTTGATGTGAACCATTACTACATTTCTTATCTTCTCTGTTGTTGTTGTTAAGTGCCATTGAGTCATTTCTGACTCATAGCGACCCAATGCACAGCAGAATGAAACACTGCCCGATCCCACGCCAGCCCCACAATCCCTGCTATACTTGAGCCCATCATTGCAGCCACCATGTCAATCCATCT
>NW_006921936.1:2857371-2865029 GCF_000298275.1 Orycteropus afer afer
CCTGTAAACCTGGGGCTGACTGCTCTTCTGTCTGGGTTCCTGGCTTTTATTCCCTTTCTCCTGCTCTTATGGCCTGTTACTCTGAGTGGGCTTGAGTTTCCTCTCCTCACCTAATCCCTTCGGCTGACTGCTCTTCTCTCTGGCTTCCTGGCTTTTAATCCCCTTTCTCCTGCTCTTCCCGCCTGCTATTTCGGGCATCTCTGAGTTGTCTCTCCTCACCTGTAACCCTGTGGCTGCCTCCTTATCTTCTCTAGTGAATTTAATATATCTTATGTAATAAATCTCACACAAACTTAAACTGAACAGATTCATTCTTAATTCTACTATTTTACCATCCACATCCAGTATCAGGAAATCCTACTAGCCTCATGTTGAAAATACTTCCAGAGTGTAACCATGGCTCATTACTACTGTTGCTATTATCTTGATCCAAACTATTATGATCTCTGGCCACTCTGTTACATTCCTCCCATCTAATCAAAATAGAGCCATCTTATTAAAATAAAAGTCATGTAATCTAATTTCTATGCCCCCAAATTATAATACCTTCTTTATTTTTACCAATGTACTTACAGTGGCACACAGATCCCTCATTGTTCCAGTCAGCAGAAACCATGCTGCCCACTTTGCTCTTCCTTTAACAGTATTATGAGGCTTCTTATTTAGAAACACTACATAGCATATTCACTTTTGTTGAACTCTCTTCACCTAAATAATTGCATGGCTTTACATTACCCTCATTCAAGATACTATTCAAATATACTCTTGTTACTGAGGTCTACTCTAATTAAACTTGAAGTTCTCCCTCCAAACAAATATTCTAATACCCCACAAATTTGCCTGCATTTTTTTCCTCTTTTTTGTAACATTTATTATGTTCTAATGCTCAGAAAGGAGGCCTGGTAACATAGTGCCTAAGGCACTTGACTGCTAACTAGAAGGCTGACAGTTCAAACCCACCAGCCACTCCTCGGAAGGAAGGTTGGGCAATCCTACTTCTGTAGTGACACTGTCTCGGAAACCCAAGGAGGGGTCGCTATGGGTCAGGGCCCAGTCGACGGCAAATAACAACAATGCTCAGAAGGAAAATTGGGCAATCTACTTCCATAGTGATACCGCCTCGGAAACCCGAGGAGAGGTTGCTATGAGTTGGATATGAATCGATGGCAGTGAGTTTGGTTTTCGTTTAATATTATTATGCTATAATAATCTAGTAGAAGAGTGCTAATGCATAATTGGAAAATACAAACACTGAAAAAATATCATTCAAAAATAAAAGCCAATGTTTAAAAAGATTAGCCTTTTAAAGGAAATTAAAAAAATTCAGATAGACAATAGAAAGAAATACCCAGAGGCATTCAACAAGGCAGAAAATAATTTGCAAAATATGTTTTGTAGTTGGGTTTATAGAATATCATTTAGGTCATAAAATATTTATCAACTTTTCTCCTGGCTATAAACAATTGTAATAATAATAATAATAATAATAATTCATATAGCTCTTTCAAGGTCTGTTGTGTTACATGACTCCAGGAAGCACAATATATTCACATATAACAATATGTGAATGGTTTCCCTTAGCATCAGTAGATGTGGTAGTAATGGTATTCATTATATGTCAAGACTTCACAGAAACTATTAATTTAACCTTCTGAATAATTCTATGCATTAGACATTAATATTATCCCCATTTTACAGATATTGAGAATAAAAATATAGCTAATTTATACACAAGGTACAACAGTCAATAAATATTGAGATTAGATTTTAAATGTAGAGAGTCTTTTATATACATCTTCAAAACAAGATCTATTTCATGTTTTGAGCACTAGTGTTAGTAATTGGAAAAATCAATGAACACAGATGCTCTCTTGATCTTACATTTCCTTGAGGATGTTTAGATAAGAAATAACTGCTAATATATGGTATTTGCTGTGTGCCAACTACTGTTCAAAGTTCTCTACATATATTAATCCTTCAATCCTCAGAACAACCCTATGAGGTAATTACTATTATTATGCCCATGTTACAGATGAGGAAATTGAGGACAGAAGGGTTCAATGATTGCTGAAGGTTGTAAAGACAGCAAGTGGCTCAGCCCGTTCTTTTTGCTACACTCTCTCTCATAGTTCTATTCCATAAACTTATACACATTTTTGTCACTAAACTATGCAAAAACAACTTTCTGAATAAAATATACTCAGAGATTTTCTAGAAATTTTAAGATTTTTTTTGCCTTTTTTTTCACTATTAGTGTTGTAAAAATCCCAGATCAGGGATTTTTAATGTTGTTGTTCACTTAAAAGAAGAAGGGAATGAAAAGCAATTTTAAAAAAGGTAATAAACATTAAAATAATCTGATATGTGTGTGAAGGTAAATAATACACACAAACACAGACATCTACTCATGCAATCTTTCCTCTATTCTTTCTTCATATATTTTGAGCCACAAAACTAGTGATGGATGAAAGGATGTGTTGGAATAGATGGATACATGCAATGATTACAGTAATAAATATATGTGTACTTAGGTTAGTAGATTAGTAGATTTATAGATAATATAAATATTATTAAGCTGAATACAATAAAGCATAACTGAAGAGATTTAAAAGTGTGCCAGTATTTCTATTTCTTTGCTTCTTGTGATAATGGATGTATAAGAATTAACTAGCTTCTTGGATACTTATACATATGGTTTCCTTCTTTGGACAAGAACAACAGCTAAGACTCCTTAATTTTTTCTGAAGTGTGATGTCAATAATCATATTATGATATTGAAACATTGAGACAACTATGAGTTCCATATCTTATTCAATGCAGGCTTCAAAACAAGTCCAAATAAAGAATAAAAAAAAAAAATCAGCCTATATTTTCAGTTTTTAAGGGCTCCAAAGAGTCTTAAAAAGCAAAGAAAGTCCCTACATTAATAACTCTTACATTCAAACTCTTATTTCTATTAAAAAAATATTGTTGCTGTTATGTGCCGTTAGTTGGACCCTACTCATAGCAACCCCTCCTTGGGCTTCCGAGGCAGTATCACTAAGGAAGTAGATTGCCCAACCTTACTTCCAAGGAGTGGCTGGTGGGTTTGAACTGCCAGCCTTCTGGTTGGTAGTCAAGTGCCTTAGGCACTATGCTACCAGAGCTCCTCAAATATGGATTATTCCATTAAGAGCAGTCTCCAAGTCTTTATTGATATTGACATCATAGACAGCAATGGAGATGAAAAAAACAATTATTTTCAACAGATGCTTTTGCTAATGATGTTCTAGAGACTTATGTCAGTGATTCCAGCTGATTGGGAAACACATTTTTAGATATGAAAATCTTCTGGTGCACATATTTAGTACAGTGAGAACTGTTTGTGCTGTTACCAAAATGAAATATTTTCTCAAATTAAAATTTAACAGATATTCAAGAGGCCTTCTTTTTGTTACCAATTCTATTCAAAACCATGAAAAGAAGAGTTACTTTGGCTACTACTGTTTCTGAAATTAAGAATATATGTTTGCTCAGTTCAAACTTTTTACTTATATCCTGTAGTGTAGGTCAAACTAGATCTATATGTGCTTTTTGAAAACTACCATTTAATTTAACAGAAGATAATAGCCACATGTCTTGGTAATGGGCATCTGTTATTTTCAGATTCAATTGACATTTATTTATTTGTTTGTTTGTTTATTTATTTATTTTAAGCACTCTTGAATATTAAATCAGTGATGACACACGTTAGATCAAATATTCCTTTTTTTTATTTTCTACCAACCTTGTCTATGGCAAAATAAAAAGGTATAATTTTAGCTGTTCTCCCAAAGGTTATCTTGCTCAAAATGATTTCCCAACTGATAGGAATACTTCACAGTGAATTACTAAGGGCATTAGTTCCCAAACTTTTCCCACTGCAAAGAATCTGTGAGATAACGCACAATTTTCTCAGGTGTAGTAGCAAAAGCGTATTCCTGAACCCTGAGAAAAATTTACCATGCATGCTAATCTTAGTTTATTATCACTTTATTTATTTTATTTTTTAAACTGTAATTTGGGTAAAATTTTACAGAGGAAATTGATTCTCTATTCAATAATTCATACACATTTTATTTTGTGATAGTCATTGCAATCCCCATAATGTAAAGTCATTCTTTCCATCTCTCTGTGTTTACCATTTCCCTTTGTCCTTCTTTCCTATCCCTTCCTGTCTTCTTAGCTTTATCCCTAGGCAAATGTTGCCCCTTTGATCTCTCATGGTTGATTATTTTAATGAGTGTGTACCTCTTTGGTATTATCATTTATTTTATAGGCTAGGAGCATGAGTTCAGTTCTAGGCTTGAAGGTTTTTTTTTTTTTTTAAAAAAAAAAAAACAAACAAACTCTCTGCTCTGGAGTCAATTTGATTCACAGCGACCCCTCCTGAGGTTTCCGAGGCAGTATCTCTATGGAAGTAGATTGTCCAATCTTCCTTCTGAGAAGTGACTAGTGGGTTTGAACCGGCAGCCTTCTGGTTAGCAGTCAAATGCCTTAGGCACTATACCACCAGAGCTCTCTCAGGGATTCCACGAGGTTTTATCAGACTAGTAAGTCTGGTAATTTTTATAATTTTGGGTTTTGTACCATGTTTTTCTCCCACTCTGTTCACCACCTCCTATTGTGATCCCTTTCAGAGTGGTCAGCAGTGGTACCTGGCACTATCTAGTTCTTCTGGTCTCAGGGTAGTGAAGGCTGGTGTTCATGTGGTCCCTTAGTCCTTTGGAGAGAAATTGTTTCCTTATGTCTTTACTTTTCTTCACTCTTCTTTTCTCCAGTGGGGGAGAAACCAATATTTGCACCTTAGGTAGCTGATTGCAAGCTTTTAAGACCCCAGGTGCTCCACTCCAAAGTAGGTTGTAGAATATTGTCTTTGTGGACTACGTTATGCCAATTGACGTAGATGTCTCCTGAGGCTATGGTCCTCAGTACCCCCCTCCCCATGCCCAACAACTTTTTCCCTCAAGTTGTTTGGAATGGCTAAGAAGTTTTCCTAGCTTTGCTCCACTGTATGCTTTACTATATTAATGGATATATTTGCAGTACATATAAATACATATGTAGAAATATTCTCTGTCAAACTTACATATATTCCTGGGTGTAGTCTCATTGGCCTTCCCACCCAGTTTTTATCACTTTTGAGTATAGAAGTTGCTTTTGAAATGATCAAGCACTGTAATTCATTTTATACTTCAGTTGAATTCCTTTACCAAATTTGTCCTGGAGGAATATAAGACTCAAAAGAAAGCTGAAAAAGGCAGATGCAGTTTAAGACAAAAAAAAGATGGAGAAAAGAATTATATTTTCTGAGAACAGATTAGCATTGGGACAGTGTTGTAAACAAGTGGAAAATTAAAGAATCTGCGAGAGTAAAGTTTGCATATAGGGCATCTAGTCAAATCCTGGTATAGAGGAGATATTCAATAAACAATTTTCAAAGGAATATGATGAGAGGGCATTCACTGAAGGGGCTAAAAGTACACAGAAAACAACCTTAGTGCCTTTTATGGTTGTGAATAGCTTGAAAGTCTAACTCTATCAATTCTGAGTTCCTCCTAGTTATAGTCTACACCAACTTAGGAAGACAAAAATGACATCACAGTTGACTTAATAAGACTTCAGGCAACAGCCTCAAATGCTAGCTAACAAAAGGAAAAGAGCAAGGTTCAGCTGTGACTACAGAATGGCACAGACAGCAATCTATTTCTTAAAATATCTAAGGATACCCAGTGATGGTCATTAAGTTAAATACTACTATATAGTATATAGTATAGGAGTTCTGGTAGCACAGTGCCTAAGGCATTTGACTGCTAACCAGAAGGCTGGCAGTTCAAATCCAGCAGTCACTCCTTGGAAGGAAGTTTGGACAATCTACTTCCATAGTGATATTGCCTCGGAAACCCAAGGAGGGATCTCTATGAGTTGGATCTGATTCGATGGCAGTGAGTTTGGTTTGGTTTATGTAGTATGGCCATGTCTGATGGGAAGATGGGGACTGGGGTGAGAATTAGGATTTGAAATAAAAAAGAAAGATGGGAATTTTCCTGGAAAAGCACCCTGAAAACTTCCCTTGTTTATGCAAAAATTATAGTACAATTTAGGAGCTCTGGTCACATAGTGCCTAAGGCATTTGACTGCTAACCAGAAGGCTGGTAGTTCAAACCGACCAACCATTCCTCAGAAGGAAGGTTGAGCAATCTACTTCCGTAGTGACACCACCTCAGAAATCCAAGGAGGGGTCGCTATGAGTCAGGTCCAAATCGACGGCACTTAACAACAACATAGTATAAGTTATTCTTGTATATAACTAAATGATAACACAGTGAAACCTATGAGAGTTGGAACTCAACAGATCTGTCCTGTTTTTCCAGGTCTCCAAGTTTTCCATCCATGACAGGGTGCTGGAGTCTGACCACTATTCTGTCACTCATTTTAGTGGAAAATGTTTGCATTTTCTGTCTCTGACAGGTTTCTTCTCTACAGTTTCCAGCATTTGTAAGTTTTATCATATATGGGAAAATGAGTAATATACATATTAAAAATATAGAAAGATAATATATGTAAATATGTATCTTACAATTGCAATCACATTTCTGTATATTTAAATATCAGAAATGTTTAAACATTGAGAGTAAAGTGAAATAGAGACTACAGTATTGAGAACAGGTTTACAGCCCCAAACTCACTCTGATCCCAAGGATGTGCCCTTCGAATGAAATGGTTATGTCATCAGCACTAATTTAATCTCTCTCACTCTCTCCTTTCCCTTTTCCATTTTTTCATTCTTTTGGTCCTCTACCTCACTTCCACCCGGAAGAGTGCTAACTTAAGTTTTGGTAGGTTAGCAATTGAATGCTTTAACCAGTGAGCAACCAGACCTCCTTTTTGTACTTTATGTGTGAGTAGGAGCCCTAGTGATGTAGTGGTCAGCCTAAAGGTCCATGTTTTGAACCCACCAGCTGCTCTGCAGGAGAACCATGTGTCAGTCTGCTTCCATAAAGATTACATCCAGCCTTGGAAAGACTATCGGTCATTCAGTTCTACTATTGGGTTACCATGAATCTGAATTGACTAGACTAGACAGCAATGGATTTGTATATAAATATTTTTGCTTTAGATAAAGTTATTGCTTTGTTTGTCCAATCTAACATCTTTCTTTGGCCTGGGAAACTAGTTGTACTTACTCCTAAAGGTGATTTATTTGTTCTATTAAACTGCCTTGTAACTAGTTCTGGCTTTAACACCCATCTAGATCTTTTTTTTTTTTTTCTTCTTCTTTATAGTTTTGTTTTTTCATTTATATCAATATAGAAAATAGCCAACATATATATTCAGGTACTAAATGATCAAATAATTTGTAAATAATAAAAAAATATTAATAAAAATACTTGAAACTATTTTGAAGTGTTCTTATCAGCAGCAAAAAGAGCTTAAAAGATCAGCCTAACTTTTATGCTTCATTCTGGTTCTAAAAACATGTCTAAGAGATCACACACACACATGTACATGCCTCAGATGTACCATGATTTGATTCTGCAACTAGAGTTTCATGGCTGCTGTTGAGACAATGGCAGGTGGTTGGAATTTTGGAGGGAAATGAAAGGGGGGAAGTATATGTGTATGTATATATCTATATA
>NW_006921936.1:2865129-2872745 GCF_000298275.1 Orycteropus afer afer
TGTTGTTGTTATGTGCCGTCAAGTCAGCCCTGACTCATAGCGACCCCTCCTTGGGTTTCCGAGGCAGTATCACTACGGAAGTAGGATTATATATATATGTATGTATTCCAAATTAGTGGAGATAAAGAAAAGGGAGTTTGTTAACTGGAGTGAAGACATAGTCAAATAAATATGTTGCTCCATAAAACTAGGTTCCTAGTGTGTATGAGTGTGATGAAGAGCACAATTATGGTTTTTCATTACTGTAAAATGTTTTAGGGTAACAAAATTAAAGCATTTAATTTTTTAAATAGGTTTATGCTATTGGCATGGAAACATCTGTGTTTTTAAAAAGAAATTACTTATGAAATCAAGGCTATAAATAATGCAAATGTTTTCTAAGCATTCGACTTAGGATAAAGCAAAAAAATAAAAGATAAAAGAAAGTGAATAACAGTTGATGTTTATAGAAATTACCATTTTTCTTCTGTTTTACTAGAGAGTATCTAACTCACTGCCATCGAGTTGGATCTGACTCATAGCGACCCCTCCTTGGGTATCCGAGGCAGTATCACTATGGAAATAGATTCTCCAATCTTCCTTCCGGGGAGTGGCTGGTGGGTTTGAACCACCAGCCTTCTGGTTAGCAGTCAAATGCCTTAGGCACTATGCCACCAGAGAGATTATGTTCTGTAATATAACATATTGTCCATATCTCATATATAAGAATATATATGCATTTATTACAGGAGAAAAAAGTAATAATAATGAAATATAAGAAATACATTTGAAAATTTCTAAGATCATGATCCAAAAAAATGCATCATGGCAATCTGTAGATGATAAAGAACAATGATGAATTGGTTTCCACTCTCATTGATTTGTTGCTATGGTAACTTTATCCCTTTGTCAAAGTGATTTAAATTGGAGAGACTGTGATGGAAGCCAGACATTAATAGCCATCATACAGGAATTAGGTACCTCCTTCTATCTATTATATATGACTGTTTATTATAATTTTTATATTTAGATCATTCTGATTTTTGTCCACTCAAATTTACAAATTCACTTTGAATTCAGCTATCTAAATAGTCAAGAGATGATGTCTATATAGTACAACTGATAAGAACAGGGAACAATGCCTACCTCAGCTCCTGGCGCACAGACTGGAGAATATTTGATACAGGATTTGAATGAAACCTGTGCATGATGAGTTTTGTGACACTTTGCACTGTTACTGTGAATGTAGCTTTTACATTGAGGCTTGTCTCTTTTGTTCAGTTATAGAAAGGGCTAGAGAGACCATGTCCATTTCTAAAGAAAAGAGAAAACAAAAGTCTAAACCAAGAAAGCTTGAAATATCCCCTTGTCCTAAAATATAACTTGCTGAATGTGACATTTTGTAGGCCCTGTCTCATGGGATATGTTACTGAGGTTTAGATAATTGAAATGCTTACTTTACAACTTCATTAAAAAAAAAAGAAGAAGAAAAAAAAGTTTCCATTTTACAGGCTCCATGTCACTAAAGAATGGAGCCATTACATAGTTTGTTACAGTTTATTCAGTATACCGTCTAGGGATCCCTTACCCAGTGGGATCATTCGGTAGCAGAATCCTTGGCAGGTATTTTTCTGCAGGGGAAATATTTTTGTTAGAAATGCTATGAGTCATGCATAGTCAGTTGATGAGAAGCTTCTTTCAGCGATGTCAGACAAGAGCACTACACTGAGAACCAAAAGCCTCGTTTTCTAATTTTGGCAATGCCATTAAACCAGCTGCACAAGCATATATTGTGCAATTCCTTCATCTGCAAAGTGAGGGCTTTGCACTGACCCATCTCTAAGGCCTTTTTCACCTCTAAAATCCTAGGATTCTTTTCTGAATTACTATGTGTCATTGTTTTCCCAGAGGTGAGATTCCTTTAACTAGAAATTATATCTAAATTTATACTGAAAAAGGAATTTGTAGGCAATAACTTATTTGTCATAATATATATCTTCAGAAGTAATCTTGAACATATATATATACACACACACATATATATATATATATATGTGTGTGTATATATATATTTTTTCCCACCCCCCCATCAAATAAGAGATTTTCTTGAAAAGATTTAGCACTATCATGTAGTTTAGGGATCTTTGGGGAAACAATAAAAAACCCAAACAGGTTGTCTTAATTCTCTAGTGTTGCTACAGCAGAAATAGCACATGTGGATAGCTTAACAAACAGGGATTTGTTCTCTTACAGTTTAGGGAGCTGGAAGTCTGAGTCCAAAGTGCCAGCTCTAAAGGGCTGGATGAAGGTCCCTTCACATTGAGCTTTAGCTCTTCCTACTCTTCCAGGCCCACTAGAGCTGGAGGCTTTTTCTGACTCACACAGTTGCTGGTTGCTGAGGCTGATAAATTCAAGATCAAAAAGTAAAATGGCACAATTCCAAGGCTAACAAGAAATACGGCAGGCTGCTGTTCCTTGTCCAGGAACAATCCTAAAATCGTCAGGGAATATGGCAGGCCATTGAGATTACTTGGCCAAACGTGGGCTCCAGATGCACCAAAAGTTAGAGACTTTCTGTAGTGGAAGCAGCTATTTTGCTGCTCACAGCAGATTCCACCATGGAGTTGATTACCAATCTCATCATGGTTAATGACTACATCTAGCTGCCCAACCACTCAAAACCACAGCCCAGCCAAGATGACACATAATTGTAACTACCACACAGGTATAAATGACAAATTGTAAGTTTCAGTACAAAATTCTCAAACAGAAAGCCTAATGTAAGTATTAAAATATTATAATAGATAAAAAATACATTAAAAACTCCTTTATCTCCAAAAATATCTTTCTTCTTGTGTTTGTTAATTACAAAAACTAATGGTGAAGGAATAAATAGGAGAGCTTTTATCAACACAAAATTAATTTGCACCTTTCAATAGTAAAATAATCTTAAAAATGTTTACTGAATTATTTTCTGTTTATTTGTTTTCTAATCTTTGTCCAAAAGAATAATTTATATTTAGCTTATTAGAAGTACTGGTATTTTATCAAGATAATTATTTTCAAAATGTATGTAATATTTCTATTATCATATGTAATCTTAACTTGTTTGTTGCAAAGAAAATTCAATCTCTATCTACCCAAAAATAAAATCAAATTTTCCTTCTCAAGTATTCTCTTCCTTGCTCTTCCTGAAGTATTCACTACATCATTTAATGGCACTATTACTCCATTAAAGAGCTCTGGTGGCACAATGCCTAAGGTATTTGACTGATAACCAGAAAGTTAGCTGTTCAAAACCAACAGCCACTCCATGGAAGGAAGATTGGGCAATCTACTTCCATAATGATTTACTGCTTTGGAAACCCAAAGGGGGTCGCTAGGAGTAGGAATCGACTCAATGGCAGTGTTTTTTCTTTTTTTTTCTCCTTTTTTTTTTTTGGTTTATTACCCCATTGTCATTCTAGCAATTCTCAATTAAACATAATTAAGAATTATGCTGTCTTTACTTCATTCCTATCCATTGAATTGATAACCCAAAGTCAATTATAACTTTTATATTATATATTTTTAATATACTTTCTATTCCTTATCTCTGGGGTTACTGACTTATTCCAGATCATCATAATTTCTCTAAACTACTATCACCATCTAAATTACTATCGCCCCTACATAAGTGGTCTCCCTGCCACTGGCCTTAACCCTCTGATTCATTCTCCAAATTATTGACAGATTGAATATTCTGAAATATAAATATGGTCATGGCACTCTTTGACTTTCAAGTGTTTAATGGCTTTATATCAGCTCTTGGATTAAATATGCTTTCTTAGTACTGTGTTAAAGGTTCTTTTTTATCATAATCTTCACTGTCTTCACTCCAATGCCTATGTGTCACTTCTTTTCATTTTCTCACAAGACCCTATGCTCCAGCCACACTAACTCAGGGATCCTCCAGGTCTGATGAGCTTGTGAATAGAAATGAAGTTTCAAAAATCCAACTGAGGACAGGATGTTGTGAATATGCAACAGCAATGAATAATATTGAGAGAAACTAGAAAGGACTCATACACAGGGGAAATTATACCAGAGCTACTTTTGAAATTAACAGATCCTGAACTGTCATCATAATTATCTTTGCCAAGTCTTCCTGTTCAGCTACATGACTGTCTCATGATTTGGTCCTTAGCTTGCTTTCATGTACAGAGGACTTCTTCCACTGATAAATTACAAGCAACAGGAATATTCAGAGTCTGACCCACCAGCCACTCCTCAGAAGGAAGATGGGGCACTCTACTTCAGTAGTGATACTGCCTCGAAAACCCAAGGAGGGGTTGCTATGAGTCGGGTCTGACTTGACGGCACATACCAACCAACCAACCAAAGCCTAAGTTGGCAACTCTCAAAAAGAGGTATGGCATATCCTCCTCACATCTATCCAGGACCAAATTCTTCCCAAGATAACAGTAAGGTCGTCCACTTTCTTTAGGGAAAGCTCCACCCACAAAGAATAGAGGCTTCCCATGGGCCCAACAATATAATATTGTTGAAAATGGTGGTACCAGGCACATGGTCAAAAGTTGAGAGTATAGTAATGAGATAATTTTTTATTCAAAAAATAGTTTTTGATCATCAACTATGCATAATATTGTTCTAGGAAAAATGCATGCCCTCAAGGAGCTTATGTTTAATTGAGGAAGAAAAATAATATAAAAATGAACCAATAATTATATAGCATAATATAAGATATTTTGCTGAAAATAATTTAAAAAATGGTTGTGGTAGTACATCAGTAGGGAACTGACAGAAATTCAAGCCAGATTCAAGCCCCAAAGGCTGAAAGTGGAGAAGATCTTCTATCACTTAGTGACAAAAGATAAAAGACTAGAGCCTTCAGTATGAATTATACTTCTACATAAAGAAAACTAAAATCTTCCCAACTGGACCAAAAAGCAACATCATGATAAAAATGGAGAAAATGTTGATGATGTCAAAGATTTGTTTTACTTGGATCCACAATCAAGTGCCATGGAAGCAGCAGTCAATAAGATGTATTGCATTGGGCAAATGTGCTTTTAAAGACCTTTTTAAGGTGCTAAAGAGCAAAGATGTCACTTTGAAGACTAAGATGTGTCTGACCCAAGCCATGATATTTTCAGTAGCCTCATATGCATGTGTAAGGTGAACAGTGAATAAGGAAAACTGCAGAAGAATTGATGCCTTTTAATTGTGGTGTTGACAAAGAATATTGAATGTACCATGGACTGCTAGAAGATTGAATAAATCTGTCTTGGAGGAAGTGCAGCCAGAATGCTCATTAGAAGCAAGAATGGTCATACTACATCTCTTGTACTTTGGTCATGTTATCAGAGGGGACAAGTCCCTAGAGATGGATATTGTGCTTAGTAAAGTAGAGGTTAAGTGAAAATGAGAAAATTCTCAACGAGATGGATTGATATGGTGGTTGCAATGATTGGCTTAAGCATAGCAATGATTGTGAGGATGGCACAGGATGGGGCAGTGTTCTGTTCTGTTGTACCCAGGGTATCTGTGAGTCAGAGCTGACTTGACAGCAACTAACAACAACAATATAAAATAGTGATAAGCATTATGAAACAAAAATTGGGGTAAGGGGATAGAAACTGGTTAAGGGATGGAGCATCTATTTTAGATGAGGTGGTTAGGGAATGCATTCCTGAATGTCATGAAATAAATTGTATCCCCATAAATATGTGTCAACTTGTCTAGGACAGTTCTGGCTTAAGGCATTTGACTGCTAATGAGAAGTCAGGTGGTTCAAACCCACCAGCCACTCCCTAGAAGGAAAGTTGGGCAATTAACTTCCGTAGTTATACCAATTCAGAAACCCAAAGAGGGGTCACTATGAGTCAGACCCAACTTGACGGCAGTGAGTTTGGTTTTTTGTTTTTTGTCTAAGCCATGTTTCCCAGTGGTTTGCTGTTGTCCTTCATTTTGTGAATTATTCTTCATTTTGTGATGGGTTGTGAATCATAATATCTATACATTAATGATGCAGGATCAGAGTGAAGCGTGTCTTCAGACACAGCTTTACAAGAGTGTGTGACTGAAGTTACACCCTTCGTTGAGTCACACTTTTTATCTTGCAAGAGATAAAAGGAAAGAGAAGCTAGCAGAGAGGAGCGAGACCTTACTACTACCAAGAAAGAAAAGCTAAAAACATAGCATGACCTTTGGACGTGCGGTCCCTATTCTGATAACCTCCTAGACCCAGGGAAAGATTGATGTCAAGACACATGGGTATATTCAAGGAACACAAGCCCACAAATGTTGAAGAGACGGGGACTTTTTGCTGGGGCTGGTGCTCTGAATTCAGACTTCTAGCCTTCTAAACCCACGAGCCATTCCTCAGAAGGAAGATGGGGCAATCTACTTCTGTAGTGACACTGCCTTGGAAACTCAAGGAGGGGGTGCTATGAGTCAGGTCCAACTCGACGGCACATAACAGCAACAAATCATGAGAAAATAAATTTATGTTTGTTAAAGCCAACTATTTAAGGTGTTTCTGATACAAAAGCACTAAATAACTAAGACACTGACTGAATTATGAAAAAAATCCTAAATAAAGTGAGGGAGTATCCTGTAAATATCTAGTAAAACAAAGAGGGTTTACTCAGAAGGCAAAAAGTATATTCCTGAAGCAGAATCATCCTTGAGTGAAGGAGATCTGTAAGGTTAGAGTGAACCATAAAAATAAATATTGTAGATTAGGTAGTTAGGTATCAGATGATAGTGGGTCCTATAGACCTTTGTTAAATGTTTTAATTTTGTTCTAAGTGAAACAAAAGCTTTGGAACTATTTAAGCAGGGAAAAAAATTGTAATCAAACATTGTAATTAGGTGTCATGGAGTTGATTGCTACTGACATTGACCCTATGGACAACAGAATGACACACTGCCCAGTACTGTGCCATCCTCCCAACCATTGCCATGCTTGAGCCCATTGTCACAATCATTTGTCAGTCCATCTTGTTGAGGATCTTCCCCTTTTTATGCTGACCCTCTACTTCAGTTAGCATGCTATCCTTCTCCAGAGAGTGGTCCCTTATAAAAACATGACCAAAGTATGAGAGATGAAGTGTGGTCATTCTTACTTCTAAGGAGAAATCTGGCCACACTTCCTCCAAGATGGATTTGTTTGATCTTCTAGCAGTCCATAATACATTCATATTCTTTGCCAACACCACAATTAAAATTAATCAATTCTTCCGAATACCAAAAAAAAAAAAACCCTCAACTGTCATTGAGTCAATTCTGAGTCATGGCTACCCCCGCTGGGTTTCTGAGGTGGTAAAAGATGGGGAAGTGGATTATCCCATCTTTCTTCTGTGGAGCAGCTGGTGTGTTTGTACCAACCTTTTCTTTCTTTCTTTCTTTCTTTTTTTTTATTTTAAGAGCTTGTTTTACATTCAATGTCACGCATACTTTTAGTTTCATTCCCCATTCTCCATGTCCAACCCTAACCCAGTCTCCTCCCCTCCCTACCCTGCAACCCTCCCCCTGTGTCCCTCATAATTATGCACTCCTATTTGTCCTGCATTTACTCAGTTTGAATGTTGGTCTTTTTGGGGTGAGTTTTATTCCAGGCACCGAATGTATTT
>NW_006921936.1:2873005-2894969 GCF_000298275.1 Orycteropus afer afer
TGGAGCAAGGCTTTTATGTATTTTCTTGTGCCAATTGAGTCTGGTGTACCCTAGTACTATGGTCCTGAGGTAGTAGCTCTATTGGATCTCTCTCCCATAGTGTTGGGATGTCTGTGAGGGATTACTCTGTGTCTGTCTTCTATTGTTTCTGTAAGGACTGCAGGTATTTTGTATCACTGGTGTCTGTCTGTACAGGATTAGCCTCAGCTGAGTCTATCCTTGCTCTAGAGTATAACTCTACTCACTGACCCCTGTCTGTTCATCTCAGGTGTTTATGTGTTTTTCTGTATAGCCTAGTGTTTGATGTTAATGGCAATGTGGTATTTTGGACACATTGGTTGGTTTTAGCATCTGTCTTCTATCTCTTATATGCACAGTTCAGTGTCCTCTCATTTCCCAATGTTATCATGGTGGTCATATATCCTTCCCGTATATCCCTCCCCCTACCCATGCCAATGTGTAAGACCCAACTAGCCCTAAATTAATCCCTTCCTTTCCCTCCCCATCCAGGTAACCTACTAGGTGAGTTCCCTTTGCCAAGCAAACCCTTCTCTGTCTTTTTACAGTAATGGGCTCATACAGTACTTGCCTTTCTGTGATTGACTTACTTCACTCAGCAAAATGTCCCCCAGGTTCATCCATGTTGCAAGATGATTCGCGTATCCCTCATTGTTCTTTAATGTGGCATAGTATTCCATTGTGTGCATATACCATAATTTGTTTATCCACACATCCGTTGATGGGCATTTAGGTTGTTTCCATCTCTTTGCTATGGTGAATTGTGCTGCAATGAACATAGGTGTACATATGTCTGTTCGTGCACTCTCTCTCACCTCTTTAGGATATATTCCTAGTAATGGAATTGCTGGGTCAAATGGTACTTCTATTTTCAATTTTTTAAGGAAACGCCATACCAGTTGCCACAATGGTTGTGCCATTTTACAATCCCACCAGCAGTGCACAAGAGTTCCAATCTCTCCACAACTCTGCCAGCATTTGTTACTATCTGATCTGTTGAACTTTGCTATTATTGCTGGGGTGAGATGATATTTCATTGTGATTTGCATCTCTCTAATGATTAATGATCATGAGCAATTTCTCATGTGTTTGTTGGCTGTTCATATATCTTCTTTGGTGAAGTGTCTGTCTGTTCAAGTCTTTTGCCCATATGTGAATTGGATTATTTGTCTTTTTGGTGTTGAGGTGTTGAAATTTTCTGTAGATTTTGGAGATGAGTCCTTTGTCAGATATGTCATAGGCAAATATTTTCTCCCAATCTGTCAGTTCTCTTTTTACCCTTTTGATGAAATCTTTTAATGTGCACAAGAATTTAATTTTTAAAAGGTCCCAGTCATCTAGCTTCTTTTCTATCTCCTGCACATTCTGGGTTATGCTTGACAGTCTATTTGTGCCATAAATTAGGGCTCCTAGATTTGCTGCTATTTTATCTTTGATGAATTTTATAGTTTTGGGTTTTACATTTAAGTCTTTGATTCAGCTTGAGTTTGTTTTTGTGTATGGTGTGAGGTATGGGTTTTATTTCATTTTTCTACAGGTGGATATCTAGTTTTGCCAGCACCATTTGTTAAAGAGGCTATCTCTTCCCCATTTAATGGGCTTTGGGCCTTTGTCAAAGATCAGTTGTCCATAGATGGATGGGTCTATTTCTGAGCTTTCGATTCTGTTCCATTGGTCTATCTGTCTATCATTGTATCAATACCATGCTGTTTTGATGACTGTGGCTATATAGTAGTTCTTAAGATCTGGGAGTGTGAGACCTCCCACTTTGTTTTTCTTCTTGAGAAGTGCTCTGCTTATTCTATGTCTCTTTCTTTTCCATATGAAATTAGTAATTAGTTTTTCCATGTCCTTAAAAAATGTTGAAATCTGGATCGGGATTGCATTGAATGTATAGATTGCTTTAGATAGTATTGACATTTTCACGATGTTTGGTCTACCTATCCATGAATAAGGCAGGTTCTTCCATTTATGTAGTACCCTTGTTGTCTCTTGTAGCAGTGTTTTATAGTTTTCTCTGTATAGGTCTTTTGTGTCTCTGGTGAGGTTTATTCCTAGATATTTTATCTTTTTTGTAGCTATAATGAATAGTATGATTTCCCTTATTTCTTTATCAGAGGAGTCCTTGCTGTTGTAGAGAAATCCAACTGATTGGTGTATGTTGATCTTGTATCCTGCTACTTTGCTGAACCTCTCTATTGGTTCCAGTAGTCTTTTTTTTGAGTCCCTTGGGTTTTCTATGTAGAGGATCATGTTGTTGTTGTTGTTATGTGCCCTTGAGTCGGACCCAACTCATAGCGACTCCTCCTTGGGTTTCTGAGGCAGTATTATTGCGGAAGTAGATTGCCGCATCTTCCTTCTGAGAAGTGGCTAGTGGGTTTGAACTGCTAGCCTTCTGGTTAGCATCAAGTGCCTTAGGCACTACGCTACCAAAGCTCCCGTATAGGATCATATCATCTGCAAATAGAGGTAGTTTTAATTCCTCTTAGTCAATATGCATGCCTTTTATTTCTCTTTCTTGCCTTATTGCTCTTGCCAGGACTTCCAGTACAATGTTAAATAGAAGTGGTGATAGAGGGCATCCTTATCTGGTTCCTGTTCATAAGGGGAATGCCTTGAGTCTTTCTCCATTAATAATGATGTTGGCCATTGGCTTTGCATATATACCCTTTGTTATGTTGAGGAATTTCCCTTCTATCCTTATTTTGCTGAGAGTTTTAAACAGGAATAGATGTTGGATTTTATCAAATGTCTTTTCTCCATCAATTGATATAATCATATGGTCCTTTTCCTTTGTTTTGTTTATGTGATGGATTACATGGATTGATTTTCTGATGTTGAACCACCCTTCAAACCTGGTATGAATCCCGCTTGGTCCGGACGTATTAATTTTTTGATATGTTGTTGGATTCTGTTGGCCCGGATTTTGTTAAAGATTTTTGCATCTATGTTCATGAGTGACATTGGTAGTTTTCCTTTCTAGTGTTGTTTTTCTTTGGTTTTGGTATTAGTGTTACACATGCTTCATAAAATGAGTTTGGGAGTATTCCATCTTTTTCTGTGTTCTGGAATAGCTTGAGTAGCATAGGTGTCAACTCTTCTCTGAATATTTGATAGAATTCTCCAGTGAAGCCATCAGGGCCAGGGCTTTTCTTTGTGGGAAGTTTTTTATGACCTGTTCAATTTCTTCCCTTCTTATGGGTCTTTTCAAGTTTTCTATTTCTGAGTGGGATAATTTAGGTAGATCTTGTCATTCTAGAAATTTGTCCATCTCTTCCAGATTCTCAAATCTATTAGTGTACAGTTTTTCATAATATTCTGTCAGTATCTTTTTTGTTTCAGTTGCTTCTGTTGTGATGACTCCATTTTCATTTACAATTCTTGTGATTTGGGTCTTCTCCTTCTTTCTTTTGTTAGGTCTGCCAATGGTTTATCAATGCTATTAATCTTTTCAAAGAACCAGCTCTTTGTTTTGTTGATTGTCTCTATTTTTTTTTTTTTTCTGTTTCATTTATTTCTGCTCTGATCTTAATTATTTTCTTGCTGCTAGATACTGTAGGATTCTTTTGTTCTATTTCTAGCTGTTGGAGTTGATAAGTTAGGATATTGATTTTGTTTCTTTCCTCTTTTTTGATGCATGCATTTGTTGCTATAAACTGTCCTTTGCGTACTGTTTTTGCTGTGTCCCATAGGTTTTTGTAGGATGTATCTTCATTCTCATCAGTTTCTAGGAATTTTTTTTTTTATTTCAGTTTTTATCTGTTCTGTGACCCAATAGTTTTTAAGCAGAGAGTTGTTCAGCTTGCATATGTTTGATGCTTTTTCCTTGCTCTTCTTATTATTAATTTCTAGTTTTATAGCATTGTGGTTAGAGAAGATGCTTTGCCATATTTCGTTGCTTTTGAATTTATTGAGGCTTGTTTTATGTCCTAGCATATGGTCTATTCTGGAGAAGATCCATTTGCACTGGAAAAGAATGTGAATTGTGTTTTTGTTGGGTGAAGTTCTCTCTATATGTCTAACCAACCTTCTCTTTCTTATTCGCAAGGAAGCTCTCACATGCATATGAAACTACTGAAAAGACAATGGTTTGGGTCAGGTGCACCTTAGATTTCAAAGTGGCATCTTTTCTCTTTACCACTTTAAGGAGGTCTTTTGCAGCAGATTTACCCAGAGCCATGTGTCATCTGGTTAACTGACTGCTGCTTCCATGAGTATTGATTGTGGACCCTAGTAAAATGAAACCTCTGAAAACTTTTCTCCATTTATCATAACATTGCTTATTTGTCCAGTGTTGAAGATTTTGGTTTTATTTCTGTTGAGATGTAATCCACACTGAAGGCTGTAGTTGTTGATCTTCATCGGTCACTGCTTCAAGTTTTCTTCACTTTCAGTAAGCAAGGTTGTGTCATGTACACATTGCAGGTTGTTAATGAGTCTTCCTCCTGTCCTGATATTACATTTTTCTTATATTCCAGCTTCTTGGATTATTTGTTCAGCATACAGATTGAATAAGTATGGCAAAATAAGGACACAAGCCTGAGGGACAACTTCCTGATTTTAAACCATAGAGTATTCCCTTGTTCTGTTAGAATGATTGTCTCTTGGTCTATTTACAAGTTCCTTGCAAGAACAATTAAGTGTTCTGGAATCTCCTTCTTTGAGATATTATCCATATTTTGTTATGATCCATATAGTCAAAAGCCTTTGCATAGTCATTAAAGTACAGGTAAACATCTTGCTGATATTCTTTGCTTTCAGCCAAGATCCATCTGATGTCAGCAATGATATGCCTTGTTCCGCTTCCTCTTCTGAATGAAGTTTCCCATGGATGTACTGCTACAACTATTTTTAAATTATCTTCAGTAAAATTTTACTTGCATGTGACATTACTGATATTGTTTAAAACAAATTTCTGTGTTCTGTTGGATCATCTTGCTGTGGAATGGGCAAATTTTAGATGTCTTCAAGTCAGTTGGCCAGGTCACTCTCTTCCAGATTTTTTGGGATAAAAGAGTAAGCACCTCCAAGGCTGCATCCATTTGTTGAAACATCTCAATGTGTATTCTGTCAGTTTCTGGAGCCTTGTTTTTCACCAATTCCCTCAATACCGTTTGCACTTCTTCCTTCAGTACTGTTTGTTCTTAATCATATGCTACCTCTTAAAATGTTTAAACATTGACCAATTATTTTTGGCACAGTGCCGCTGTGCATTTCTTCAACCTTCTTTCAATATTTTGTCAACAGAATCCTTCAGTATTAGAGCTCAAGAACTGAACTTTTTCTTCAGTTCTTTCAGTTTGAGAAATGCCACACATGCTCTTTCCCTTGATTTGTCAACTCCAAATCTTTGCATATTTTATTATAATGCTTCACTTTGTCCTCTCCAGCTTCCCTTTGAAATATTCTGTTCAGCTCTTTACTTCATAAATGCTTCCATTTGCTTTAGCTATTCTCCATTGAAGACCAAGTTTCAGAGTCTCCTCTGACATCCACTTTAGTCGTCTTTTTCTTTCCTGTTTTTTAATGTCCTTAACATCATCCTACAATTTGTCTGATCTTCAGTCACTGGTTTCAGTGCATCAAATCTTTTCTTCAGATGGTCCCTAAATTCAGGTAGGATATACCCAAGGTTATATTTTGGTCCTCATAGAGTTGTTTTAATTTTTTCCAGCTTCAACTTCAATTTGCATTTGAACAACTGATGGTCTGTTCCATGATTGGCCCCTGGCTTTGTTCTGACTAATAATACTGAGTTTCTCCATAGTCTGTTTCCACAGATGTAGTCTATTGATTCCATCATAGTCCATCTGGTGAGCTCCATGTGTACAGTCACTATTTATGTTGTTGAAAAATGTGCTTGCAATGAATAGGTCATTGGTAGTGAAAAATTGTATCATGATTCCCTAGCATCATATCTATCACCAAAGTAATATTTTCCAGCTATTGACAATTCTTCTTTGTTTCCAACTTTCACATTCCAATCACTAGTAATTATCAATGAGTCCTGATTGTGTGTGTGGTCAATTTCAGACTGCAAAGATTGGTAAAATCTTTAGTTTCTTCACTTTTGGCTTTTGTTGTTATTGTTCAAATTTGAGTAATAGTAGTGTTAACTTGTCTTCCTTTTAGGCATAGGGATATTTAGCCTATCATTGACAACATTTTACTTCTGGATAAATCTTGAAATGTTCTTTTGGATGACAAATGGGTCACCATTTCTCTTCAATTTTTCATTGCTACATAGTAGACCATATGATTATCTGATTCAAAATGGAATCTAGGAAGAAGGAGATGGTCAGGTCCACTTCTGAAAAAAAAAAAAAAAACAGACATCTGAAAACCTTACAAATAGCTAGAAAACATTGTCTGATGTAGTGCAGGAAGATGAGGCCTTTAGGTTGAAAAGCACTCAAAATATGACTTGGAAGGGCTGCCTCCTCAAAGTAGAGTTGACCTTAATGACATCTACGGAGTAAAGCTTTCTTGATCTTCATTTGCTGATGTCATGACTCAACATGAGAAGAAAAAGCTGCGAACATCCATTAAATAATCACAATATGGCATATATGGAGTATAATTCTAGGAAAACTTGGGACTTTTAAAAATGATATGTAACATATTAAGATTGATATTCTAGACATTAGTGAGCTGAATGGACCGGTATTTTATTAGTCATTCTGAATCAGACAATCATGTGGTCTATTATGCCAGGAATGATGAAGAGGAATAATCAAATGTAGTTTTTAAAAATGTTTTCCTGATTATTCTGTGAAGCCTATGTTGTAAGAGTAGTATAAGAGTGGGCTAAGAGAGACCAATTGGAGGCCATTGCAGTAGCAAATGTGGAAGATAATGGTTTTCTGAAATCAAGTGGAAAAGGTGGAGAACGTGAGAAATTAATATGGGAAATGCTGCTAAGTTAAGAACAAAAGAACTTGTTGATAGAGCATATAAAAGACTTGAATGAAAGGAGAACATCAAGGATGACTATATAGATTTAGTTTCATCAAGTAGGTGCTAAGACACAGTGCACCTCAGAAAAAGTACATTTGGGAGAAAAAGATATCAAGAGCTGTCTTCTGGCCATGTTAAACACCAAAAAACTTAAGACATATCCAAGTGGATATGTCAAATTGACCATTGAGTACATGGAGCTCAGGAAAATGTTTGGAACTGAAGATACATGTTTATGTGCCATCAGAATATAGATTAGTTGCTGACATGGGACTGGCTGAACTTAACTAGGGAACATATTAATTCAAAGAAATAATTTCTAGAGTACTCCAATATTTAAAGGTCAGAAAGAAGAAGATTTGGACAAGGAAAATGAGAAAGAATAACCAAGGGAAAAACATATAGTGTACTTGGATTTAAATATAGATAATGTCATATGAAGAGTAATTTCAGAGTAAGTGGAGTTCATTTCAAGAACACTATGATATTTCAATAATGGATGATCAAATAATGTTATTCCTCACAAAATGGAGATAAACCTGATGATAAGTTGCAGAGAAAAAAATGCAGGAGAAGTATTTCTCTTTAAAATTATTCAATAATTTAATGTATTTTGAAAATACTAATTTTTTATTACATATGGATATAATTTTATTGCTAATATCAAAGTGTACTCAGATCCCTCATGGCTTCTTGTTGTACTCTAGGAGTAAAGATGGTTAAACATTATCATTAAGTATAACATTGGGTGTAGATTTTTTAAATTTTCTTTATCAGATTTAAAAAGTCTCTTTCTAACCCTAGTTTACTATATTCTAAGCATGAATGGATTTTTAATTTACCAAATTTTTTTTGGTATCTATTCAGATGATCTCCTTAATTTTGTTCAAGTGGTTTATTAAATCAATTTTTAAATATTAAAACTGTATTCCATTTTTGTGATAAATTCCATAAGACAATTGTAAGATTAAACTGTGGGTTTCTCTATGTGCACACATGTATACATGTACACGTCCATGTCAGATAAAAATTATTGATTGTTTTATTGAAATATTTCATTTCTTTCTTCTACTTGAATTAGCATTTCTGAAAGAAATGTTCTTTTTTGGGAACAAAAATCTTATTTGTTGATTTAGTCATGTGTGTTTGTGTGTGTCTGTGTGTATTTCTAAAGTGTTCTTTGTGTTTTTCTTGCTATACTGTTTGTTAATTAAAAGATCTGGACTGTGAGATGATCCTGGTGGATTGAACCTTTTGTCATTACAGTTATCAATTTTTTACTCTTTACACTGTTGTCTTTAAATACTACCATATCTAATATAAAATTCTCACTCAACTTACTACTGTCAAGTCAATTCTGACTCACAGTGACCCCTCTTTGAGTTTCCAAGGTGATATCTCTACAGAAGGAGATTACCCAGTCTTCTTTTCAAGGAGTGGCTGGTGGGTTTGAACCTCCAGCCTTCTGATTAGCAGTCAAGTGGCTTAGGAACTATGCCACCAGAGCTAGTTACTATTTATTTGCTTATCACTTAATTTGAAACCTTTTTTTTTTTTTTTGCCATTTTTTCAACATACGTATCTTATTAGCAATTATTACTGGGTTTATATTAAGTTAGTGAAAAATGAGTCTTTACTTAAATAGTATATTATTCAACCTGTTCCTTTTAATTCTCTTGATAACTTACATATTTGATCACATATTTAAAATGTGATTTGACCATTTTTTTTCTCTTAAGGAAAACATTCTGATTGATCAAGATTTTTAAAAATTTCTCCCTTTATTTTGAGTTTTATTTTTTACTTTTATTTTGACTGTTTATTATAAGTTAATTCAAACTAAATACTTATTTATTCACTAGCTATAAACCATAAAGATGCTATCCTACACTTAAGAGAGATATTTAGTACAATTTTTTAAAAATTCCATTTACTTCCCAAATCTTGGGTTCTGATGAATGATTTCAAATTGTAATTGTGCACCTTCACAACAGCAGTGTACTTTATAGCTTAAAGAATTCTTTCTTTGCATATATTACTGCTCACAACCATAATATCATCTATTTGGGATTAATTAAAAATTTAAATAGATTCATCATTCGTCATTATTTCTTATAACAAGTGTATTCTACCTTATATATTTTCTATTTAATGGTGATTTAAGTGGAGCAGATGCTCAAATAACTATTGCAGAGAAGACTAAGGGGTGATTTACTCTCTAAATTCTTGAATGTCTCATTATAATTTCATTTAGTGTATACACACACACACATAAATGTATATGTATACGTATATAAACGATGTACTGTTTAGTTACAGATCTAGTATTGCTGTACTCTCCCCTACCAAGCCTATAGAGATTCTTCAACTATTTTCTAAATGCCAATATTATGATGAGAATTCTAATTCCAGTCTATTTATTTTTCCAGATAAATAGGTTTATTTCAAGAATAGTATGTCCCTGGTGATCTCCTAGTTCTTTAAACAAGGACAATTCATTCAGAGTCATTTGTTAAAGCTCAGATTCATAGAAATGTTTGAACTTTTCTTCTAGATCTGTTAGTTATATCACATTTTCTTTACTTTTTATGAGACAAGTAGAAAGTAAGAGGAGTAATAAGCATACACTTTTTGGCTTATCTTGATTCTAAATTCTTCATATGTAAAACATTTTTTAAAATCTAATAATAAAAAATGGCTATTTAATTTACCACCAGTGACCAAAAATTCTGAGAAAAATAGAGTTCAACTTATTTCCTTGTTGCAAAGTTCTATCTAAAACTTAAAAATATATTTTTAACTCTCTTCCTCTTTCCTGTAAAACGTTACATGAGGTACCCAAAACAAAGAAGCAAGCAATAATATATTTAAAAATACAAAAGGAAAGAATTAAAAACAAGTTGAAGTGCACAGAATAGAGCCATTTTAATGTTTTCTATTTCAAGAGTAAAGTTTAATAAGATGTAAATATTGCCTCTGATATTTCTTAGATGAGAGTTTTAGGGGAAAGGAAAGAACAAATCGAATAGCCTTAAAAAAAAAAAAAAAGGCTACTACTCAAGAATGGAGTAAACAAAGCAGAAACATAAAACTGCTATATGTAATTGTCAAAAATTCTTAACAAGAATATTATAACAGGTTGTTAACTACTTTTTCCCCTCTATCTCCAGATATCAACACTACGATGAGAATCCTTAGGACATGTTGTTATGTATGAAACATTAATGTATTTCAATGTCACGGAACCGAAAAAAAAAAAAAGAAGAGAGAGAGAGAGAGAGAAAACAGCATATGAAACACAATGCTACAGAGTCAATTCCAACAAAGTAGAACTGCCCCACAGAATTTCCAAAGCTGTAAACATTTATGGAAGCAGACTGCTAACGTCTTTCTTCCATGGAGCAGCTGGTGGGTTCAAACTGATGACCTTTTGGTTAGGAGCTAACAGACCAGTGCTTAACCACCGTACAGCTAGAGTACCTTTTTAGTAACCCTAATCAAATGCAAAAGAAAGCAGAACATAAAATGGCTAACCAGGCTGCAGAAATTAGAGCTTAAGTGACAGAGCTCACAGAATATTAGACCTTTTCTTTAATAATAGGATAATGTTGCTGTTGCTAGATGCTATCAAGTTGGTTCTGACTCTTCTACAAATAATAAAAAGCAAATTCAAATAAACAAGATTCAAAGAATCCATCTTACAACACAATACTATTTTATGCTTTTCCACTGAGATTTAAAATTTTGAATATAGAATTGCAAAAGAAAATAAAGTGATTATCTTTGACACAAAGCTACTTTTCTGGGTGTCTCTTAACTAAATGGACAGCCCTTGAAGTGTATCTTAATATCTCTATGCTACCACAGAAATCTGATATAAACTGCAAGTGTCTGATTCTGACATTCATCAGACATGCAAAGATGTTTTGAGAGAGAAGTTAGGCTTCCCCTTATCTTAATAACAGTTCCCCAGAGAGAATCCTAAAGGCATGGGGATGCTCACTAGTACCACTAGAAAATTTCAGAAAATTTATTTTCTTTCCTTTTCTTTTTTTAACTCTATCCTCTATAGCAAGAAAAAAAAAAAAGAAGTACAGTTTTCTTTTTTTTTTCCCATAAACCTACAGTAACCCTAGCTCTACCATTCACTTCTGATGTAGGACAGGATGAAAATATCTATTAAAATGTCAAGGGACATTTTGTTTTTCCATTATTAAACAAATAGCCACACAGACATCTCATGGTCAAATAAAAATTAGTGATCATAGGCTATAAGGAAGAATAAAACAATTGCCTTTTGACATGGAAAAGCAAATCATCTAATCACACACTCCTATCAACTATCAACATATTTTAATAGGTAATAATAATTATACTGCTTAGAAATAACTAGAAGAAAGATGAAGTTATGGAGTATTAGCCTCTTATTTCATTTATAGTAAAAAGAAGCCCCAAAGATTTAAGAATTTGACTTAATTTTCCAAGATCACCCTTATAATTGGTGACCTAATGCTTAAATATTAAATTACTATGATTGTGGATTTATACATACAGGTAGTCCTTGCCATTTAACAACATATTTGAGTTAAATGGTTATATGAATCATAGTTACAACTGTTTTTGTTTATTTTTTTGGACATCTTATTAGTAATATGTACTACACACAATGTTTCAGTATATAATTTCTTTATATCATCATATCTGTACGTTTATATGTCTCCAACCCACAAAGCCAATGTAAAGGTCAAACTTATAAAGACCCTGATAAAAAAAGGCAATAATAATAAAAATTAAAAAAAAAAGGTATTCTACTTATGTTAGAAAAGAATTAGCATGGAATCTTTGGAACAGAATTCCATCTTAAGTTGGGAACTGTCTGTATAGAACACTGTGCTCAAGGAAAATTTTAGCACTAATTCATGTATACTCATTTTAAATGAACTCTCTGTTAATTCTCTTTTTCATTCCCTAGAGAATTCTAACCTTAGCCATTCTTCTCAAGATTCTATACCTATCTTCTCTTCATCGTTCTATTATTTCAACCTAATCAGAATGCCTGTGCTGTTAGGCATCTAAAGAAGTAAAACAAGAGCACACTATCTACAAGACAGATGATTGACTCTATAACTGATCATATAAAACTATTACTAAAATTCTATTCTTAACCTCATTCTGTGTCTGTGTCCTTGTTCTCATATTCCCTACAGTGTCAGAACAAAATGTAGACATGTTTTTCCAAAGCTAACACTGATCTCTTTTGCATTTTCTTTCAAAGTCTCACTTTCCATATTAACCCTTCTTTTAAAGCTTATTCCTATTCCGTTTTCTGCTGACTCTACTCTGTCTTCACACAGCTTCAGTTCTCACATGGTTTTTAAATCATTATTTGACTTTCTTGATTCTGTCTGTATAGGCAACACTTTTTTCTCTATTTACTCGTCCAACATTGTATTTATTCCTTCAGTATCATGGTTCCACAATTCCCTTTCCTTAGTAATTGACCCTTCAAGTTTCCAATGGCATTATTTTCTCAATCCTCATTCTTTGGTAATTCTCTAATACGTTCAGTACTATTTACCATGTTCAAAACACGAAGGTCTGTTTTAAATTCTCATCAATCTTAATTACTTATTTCTTTGGAATCTGTTTTATGAAATTAGAGTTCTAGGTCTTGTAAAGTATGTTGTTGTTGTTGTTGTTGTTGTTGTTATATACCGTGGAGTCGGATCCGACTCATAGCGACCCCTCCTTGGGTTCCCGAGGTGGTATCACTACGGAAGTAGATTGTCCAAACTTCCTTCTGAGGAGTAACTGGGGGTTTGAACAGCCAGCCTTCTGTTAGCAGTCAGGTGCCTTAGGGCCATAATTGCAAAGGACTTACAATATGGAGAAAAAACATTAAGAAAAAACATTATACATAGAACAGTATAAATAATTTTTTATTTACAAGAAGGTATTAAATACAAATCTCCCATAACATTTGGTGTTGTTAAATACTGTGAATAAATTTAAAATTTATTCTTCCCATAATTTCTAGAACATTACTGTCTTCTTAATGCCCCCATGATTCTGTTACCCTTTTCCTAATGTTTTCTGCAGACTTCTCTCTCCCTCCTCTGCCACTTCATTTTGCCTGATTAAAGGTTATAGAGTACATCCCTTCCCTCTGTATTTACACTATCTGCATAGTGGTATTCCTGTCATTATCTGGATGTCACATCAACCAGTCTCTAGACTTTAATGATATCTATATCTGCAACCATATCCTTATCTATGTCATCAGTTTATATAAGATAGTAATATTTTCAATACTATTAAGATACCCCACAATATATTTCAAAGTGGACTCAATTCTAAGTAAAAAATATCACAAATGTGACATGTTAGTAAATCCATATCTACTAATGTCATATAAAGTCTCATAATCCATTCCCTGGAAAATACTCTTTTTAACATACATGCTTAGATATTTTGATAGGCAATACATGATTCAAAATTGTAAGGATAAAAAATGACATATAGGAAATTTGTCCTTTCCTTTGTGGTCTAAAATGATCTAGTTTCTTTTTCCAGAAAGAAGCAATGTAGTCAGTTACTCATGTAATTTTCTAAAATCATTTTGTTTTTATAGAAGTAAATAAGCATATAAATATTTTTCTTCCTTTTTCAAATCAAATATATTCCTTAAATAATAATTTTCTACTTGGATATCACAAATATATATATTTTTAAATGTAATGGTATGAGCAAAGGCAGCATTTTTTTTTTTAGAGCAAATCAAAATATCATGGTGTAATTAGATAAATTAATATCAAATTGTGTTTATATTCAGAAAGTGTAGTCATCTCTTTTGAAATGGAAATTATTTTAACTGTGGAGGGAGTAAATGAAAATATTTCATTTTCTGTATGCACTTATATAACTTAACTGTACTTAGAGTAAGGAACTCTGGAAGCTTAGTGCCTAAGGCACTTGACTACTAACTAGAATGCTGGCAGTTCAAACCCACCAGTCACTCTTTGGAAGGAAGGTTGGGCAATCTACTTCCATAGTGATACCGCCTTGGAAACCCAAGGAGAGGTTATTATGAGTCAGGTCTGACTCGACAGCACATAACAAAACAACAACATAATTAGAGTGAGTAAGTTAGGAATTCTGAGAAATACTCATCAATGGGCATAGACACATAAATATCTTGAGATGACTCCACAGAAAATTAATTGTCCATAGTTCATTTGCTAGAATATCTTTCTTAGAATGTCCAGAGATTCTGAATATTTATATGGTATTACTCCATATCCCACCACTTGTCTGTCAGTTTGTCATACTGTGGTTGCCTGTGTGTTTCAGTGAAGCTGGAGGCTGTGCTACTAGTATTTAAAATACCAGCAGAGACATCCATATGGACAGGCTTCAGTGGAGTTTCTAGACTAAGACAGACTAAGAAGAAGGATGGGGTCATCCACTTCTGAAAGAAAATTGGCCTCAGAAAGCTTTATGAATAGCAGTGAGACACTGTCTGATTTACTATTAGAAGATGACTCCCTCAGGATGGAAGTCATTCAGCATAGATTTGGAGAAGAGCTGTCTCCTGAAAGTAGAGTTGACTTTAATGATGTGGATGGAATAAAGCTTTCAAGACCTTCATTTGCTGATGGGGAACAACTGAAAATGAAAAGACACAGCTACAAATATTCATTAAAAATCTAAATGTGGAATTATGAAGTATGAATCTAGAAAAATTGGAAGCTGTCAAAAATGAAATGGAACATATAAAGATCAATATCCTAGGCATTAGTGAGCTGAAATAGATTGACATTGGCCATTTTGAATCAGACAATAATATGGCCTAATATGCTGAGAATGACAAATTGAAGAGGAAGGGCTACACATTCATCCTTAAAAAAAACCATTTTAAGATCTATATGAAGTACAATACTCTCAGTAAGAGGATAATATCCATATGTCTACAAGGAAGAAGACTTAATAATAATAATATTAAAGTTTATGCACCAACTACTAAAGACAAAAATGAGAAAATTGAAGAGATTTTACCAACTTCTACAGTTTGAAATTGATCAAATATGCAATCAACATGTATTGATAATTACTGGGTATTAAAATGTGAAAGTCAGAAACAAAAAAGAAGCATCAGCAGTTGGAAAATATGGCCTTGGTGAATGAAGTGACTCAGGAGACCGGATGATAGATTTTTGTATGGCCTGTGAATTACTCATTGTAAATACCTTTTTTTCAACAACATAAACAGTGATTATACATATAGACCTTGCCAGATGGCATATATAAGAATCAAATTGAGTATATCTTTGGAGATATGCAAGGGAGAAGCTCAATATTATCAGAACAAGGCCGGGAGCTGACTGTGGAACAGATTATCAATTGCTCATACACAAGTTCAAATTGAAGCTGAAAAAAAGGAAAACAAGTCCACAAAAGACAAAATATGACATCAGTTATATCCCACATGAATTTAGAAACTATCTGATGAAACAGATCTGATGCATTGAACACCAGTAACTGAAGACTGGACAAGTTGTGGGATGACATCAAGAACATAATACATAAAGAAAGGAAAAGGTCATTAAAAAGACAGGAAAGGAATAAAACACCAAAGTGAGTGTCAGAAGAGTCTCTGAAACTTGCTCTTGAATGGAAAACATCTAAAGCACAAGGAAGAAATGATGAAATAAAATATCTCAACAGAAAATTACAAAGGGCAGCTTGAGAAGACAGTAAAATATTATAATGAAATGTGCAAAGTCGTGGAATTAGGAAACCAAAAGAGAAGAACATGCTCAGCATTTCTCAAGCTGAAAGAATGGAAGAAAGAAGTGAAACCTTTAGTTGCAATACTGAAGTATTCTATGAGCAAAATGCTGAACAATGCAAGAACCATCAAAGAAGATGGAAGCAATACACAGAGTCACTGCACCAAAAATAATTGGTCAACATTCAAAAATTTCAGGAGGTAGAATATGCTAGAGAACCAATGGTACTGAATGAAGAAGTCCAAAGTGCACTGAAGAAATTGGTGAAAATCAAGTCTCCAGGAATGTATGGAATATCCACTGAGATGTTTCAACAAATGGATGCGGCACTGGAAGTGCTCATTCATTTATGCCAAGATATTTGGATGATAACTATCTCTCCAACTGACAGGAAGAGATTGATATTTATGTCAATTTCAAAGAAAAGTGATTTAACAGAATGTGGAAATTATTTAACAATATCATTACTTTCACACACAAGTAAAATTTTGTTGAAGAGAATTAAAAAATGGTTGCAGCTGTACATAGACAGGGAACTTCCAGAAATTCAAGCCAGGTTCAGAAGAGGGCATGGAATAAGAGATGTCATTGTTGATCATCATATGGATCTTGGCTGAGAGAAAAGAATACCAGAAAGATGTTTACCTGTGTTTTATTTAGTAGGCAAGGGCATTTGACTGTGTGTATCATAACAAATCATGGATAATGTTGTAAAGAATGGGGATTCCAGGAAATTTAATTGTTTTCATGAGGAACTTGTAAATAGACCAAGAGGCAGGCATTTGAACTGAAGAAGGGAATATTGCAGGATTTAAAATCAAGGTTGTATCCTTTTACCATACTTACTCAGTATGTATGCTGAATAAATAATCTGAGAAGCTGGACTATATGAAGAAGAATGTGGCATCAGGATTGGAGGAAGACTCACTACTAATGTGTGATGATATATCTTCCTTGCTTTCAGGAAACTGACTTGAAGCACTTACTAATGAAGATTAAAGAATATAGACCTTGGTATGGATTTCACCTCAACATTAAGAAAACAAAAATCCCCAAAACTAGACCAATAAAAAATATCACGGTAAATGGAGAAAGGATTGAAGATGTCAAAGATTTTATTTTACTTGGATCCACTATCCATGCTTACAGAAGCAGCAATCAAGAAATCAGATGCATTGAAAGGGGAAAATCTGCTGCTAAAGACATCTATAAAGTGTTTAAGAGCAAAGATGTCACTTTGAAGACTAAGGTGCACCTGATCTAAGTCATAGTAATCCCAATAGCCTCATACATATGTGAAAGCTGGGCAATGAATAAGGAAGATTGAAAAATAATTGATGCATTTTGTTTTTGTGACTTTGGCAAAGAATATTGAAAATGTCATGGACTGCCAGAAGAATGAACAAATCTGTCCTGCAAGAAGTATAGGCAAACAAACAAAAGGCAGGCATATGAGCTGAATGTTTACATTAGGTAGATACACTCCTTGGAGAGATCAATCATGTGAGAATAGAAAGGGTGTGTAAGCACAGGGAGACAGCTTGGGGGACAGGAGTGCATGGGAGGGAAGGACACAGGGAAGAGGTAACTATAGGGAAGAAGTGTGAGGGGAACTGTTGCATTGTGGGAAATTGCAGTCAATGTCATGAGATAAAGTGTGTGTGAGCTGCTGTATAGAAAGTGAATTTGCTCTGCAAACTTCCACCCAAATCATAATAAAAATTACAAAAAAAAAAAAAAAAAAGAAGAAGAAGAAGAAGAAGTACAAGCAGAATGCTCCTTAGAAGCAGGAATGGTCAGACTTTGTCTCACATACTTTGGTCATATTGTCAGAAAGGACCAATCCCTGGAGAAGGATATCATGCTTGGTAAAGTAGAGGGGGAATAAGAAAGGAAAAGACCTTCAACAAGATGGATTGACTCAGTGGCTACAACGATGGGCTGAAGCAAAGCAAAGATGGTGAGGATGGCATAGTACCTGGCGGTATTTGTTCTGTTGTACGTAGGGTTGCTATGAGTCAGAGTGAACTCGATGGCCCCTAGCAACAACAATATCCCATATCATAAAAATTATAATGTTTCAAGTGTAATGGCTTAAAGTAACAATAATCTGTGCAATAGATTCAATAGTAAATTATTCCAAGCCTAGATTTTACATGGGAAGCTGAGGCAAGAGACACCTGCTTGTGAAACTAATAAACATAATGACAGAAAAAGTTCTAGTTCTCAGAGTCTCCATGATTCATCGGAACATGGCATTATTATTATGGCTCAGGCACAGCAGATGAATCTGAAGATGGTCATTAACACTGGGAGAAAGCAGGGGTGTTTTCAGCATGATTCTCAGAAACAGGTATTTGAAGTGACAAGGAGATGTGACAAAAGGAGGGAGGGCAGAAAAGAGCTCCTCATTCTTCAGCCTGAAATACCACTATTTTGTCATTTAGTATATTTTCTTATAATCATCAGGGTTTTCATATAATCAGGGTGTATGAACTCAAATTGTTCCAGGTTCACACAGAAGCACAAAAAGTTCAGGGCTTATTATTCTGTACACATATACATACATTCAAGAAACCTTAAATAGTGCATCATCTTATTCCTAGGAGGTCACACAACTACTGAATTCCCTACAAATTGTCCAAGGATGGCTTATAGGGTTAATTTAAAGTCTAGGAAGGAAAGCATTAGACAGAGCTCAAACTGACATCTTTTCTTCTCTTTCTCTCTCTCCCTTCCCCCCCCTACTTATTTATCTCCATAGAAATAACTGGCCTAATGATGTTGTGCATAATATCATGGGTATCTATACAGTTCCTATGTACATGACACTCTCTAGAGTAATATAAAGTGTCTTGCTTCAATTGTGCTCATTATTTTCCCGCAGTTTACAAAGATTTCTCTTGCTGTTTCCAGAGAGGAGGTTTGTCCTTTAGGAAGATGCCCTTGGGAAAGAGAAATGAAGTTTTTCACTGTTGTCTTAATTGAGATCCAGTATTTGGAATATGCCTTCTTCATAAACTTGAAAAATCACTTCATTCTCAAATTCATAGTGATATCTACTTTATCATGGCACACTGGCCTCACATTTTCTGCATGCTGTCTATTTGGTAAATGGGCATTTTTCTCTAAGGTAAGTACATGACTGTTGCCAAAGTGACCAACATATTTGTTTGACCAATTTCAGAACTTCATTGAACCAAATATGTTCATTATCCACTCTCAGGGACTCCATACAGTTAGAAAATTCCAAAAAGTCTTAGGAATCATCAGAAACATTGTGAACAGGCCACATAATGTACTGAAGGTGAGTGTCTGTGTGCTCCCCTATCTTGGTATTTTTGACCAGCATTTCTCAGAATACATAAGTGATGGTGCAATCCTCTGAATGACACCAAATCTGAAAGCTGCCATGTTTCCCAGTGGTAGGAGGATGGAGGTCCTGGTAACTTTTGGTTCATCTCTACTCTGTAAGAGGGGTTAACATGATGATGAATGATAACTTTGATCCCACACCACTTGCCAAAATTGTACACAGGTAGGTGGTGGGTGTCCCTGAGTGGCAATGTACTCATTCACAAGAATTCCATGTTCGTAAAAGTAAAAAAAAATCTGTATTTTGTTTTTACTTTTATTTTCTTAATTCACCTCAATTATAATGTATTTTGTGAAAAGTCTTGTAATGAATATTGGTGCACAGGTTTCTTTTTGTGTTCCTAACTTCCTGTCTTCTGGTTATATACTGAGATTGCTGGTCTTATGGTAGTTCTATGTTCAAAAAAAAAAGAAAAAAGAAAAAGAAAACAAAGAAGAAGAATTCCATGCTCATGTATCATATAACTTCCATTAATATAATCTTCATTTCCCTCCAATAATGCCTGGGGGCATTATAAGACAGCACATCTTTATATCAATTTTTGTTAAATATTTGAATCACCTTTATAAACATGATGCCAAATCAGGTTTCTATAGAGCTGTTCAAATTGGGTCAACATCGGTCTACTCCCAAAGCCGTTCCATGGATTTCTCTAAAATTTCCCCACTTTTTGGACATATGGGGAAAATAACGTGTAGGAAAAACTGGTTGTCTACATCTTCAGATTTGATATCAGCAAATGAGTGGACAGCTTCCTTCTAATCAAAGGCACCTCCCTCATTTGAGACTCCCAACTGGCTTTTATGAACATCATCACCATTTGGTCATAGAAGTGATCTAAAATATGTAGCCATTGATTAGCATGATTTCATCCCCTTCATTCAACTTAAAATGAAGGTGACTGAAAGTGACTGAATTTGTCCTTGATACCACAAGAGACATTTTCTAATCGAAAATTCCCTTAAGATTATATTTGAATTTTCCATTTTCATATGGCCTAATATGGATCAAGAGTAAGTAGCAGTGACCATCGTCATTTTTGCAGAGTAGTACTGGCTGGAGTTCCCAGTGGAGTTTTGGTTATTCATGGTACTACTCTAAGAAATGCTGTTTCATTCAATGAGCAGAAGTTTAAAGCATTTGAAGATGGAGGCACAGAACTGAATGATTTATGGGCCAGATAATTTAGTGGGGATTTTTCTCATATATTCTCTTTTAGTGTGGGTTTTGATTCTGAGAAACTGCAGAATCACTTTCTTTTGGGTAGAGGGAGCCCTTGTATGTGTACAATTTATCTTTGTTTTCTGTAACATACATCATTCTGTCACAAGGTTATCTTTGGAAGGTTATCTTCAGATGTCTTGCTGTAGCAGAGGATTTCACCAATTGGGAGTAATGAAAAGGGACCAAGGGTGTAGACCCTTGATTTCTAAATGTTCTATTGATAAAGATCTCCAGATGCTAAAAGTAAGCATAGATGTCTAAGAATATCCCAAGGCCAGAGTTCTAAATTTCTCTTCTCTGGTCAGTGGTTTTTTTGATTGTTGTTCTTAATCAACTTATGGACAAGAGAGTATATTCAGTAATTAATTGCAAACTAATGACTTTCATAAGAATTATAAAATATCGTAGATTTCTGATATACCCATGTGACAATTTAATTTTTTCCTCCTATTATTTAAAAATATAATTATATTAGAAATATTTTGGTAGGCTGACCCAGATAGCTTTCTGGAATTCTGTAAGAACAATATCCCTCCTCCCCAACCCTTCCACCAAAAAGATGATTCTACAAAGCCTGGCTAGACAATGTAGTCCCAACTTCCTAGTCATAGTGGTATATTTCTGAGCAGAGATAGTCATCCAGAAAATCTAGTAGTTCCAGACTTAGCCATTTTTCTAGTCTTCTTTGAACATATGAAGTGGAAAAGTATATAAGCAGCTTGTCTTCTGTGTGTGGAGAAGAAAGCCAGTTTAAAGATACATCATTTTCTACAGTTACTGTAATGAACTATCACAAATTTAGTAGCTTAGAACAATAATACATTTGTTATCTTACAGTTCTGTAGGTGAGAATCTGACATGGGTCTCACTGAGCTAAAACCAAGGTGCTGGCAGCGCTACATTTCTTCTTAGAAACTCTAGGGTGAAGTCTGTGTCCTTGCCCTTCCTACATTTCCTGTCAATATTCCTTGGCTTAGTGCCCTGCTCTCTGTCTTCAAAACCAACAATCACAAACAAGTCTTCCTTACATTGCATTACTCTGTATGCTGGCCATGATACTTCTACTTTTAAGGACCCTTACAATGACATTTGAGTCTCTAGTTGGCATAAGGGATTTACTCTTGGCTGCCAACATAAAGGAAGGCAATTTGAACCCACCCAGTGGCACTATTAACAAAACAGAACAAAACAAAACAAAAACCTTAAAAAGCCTGGTGATCTGCTTCTGTGAAGGTTACAGTCAAGAAAATCTTATGATGTACAATTCTACTCTGTAACACATATGTCATCAGGAATCTGAATAAATTCCATGGCAACAGGTTTTGTTTGTTTTTTTGTAATGATACTGTGTCTACCTGATCATTCAACATATTGTTGTTGTTGTTAAGTGCCGTCGAGTCATTTCCAACTCATAGAGACCCCATGCACAGAAGAACAAAACACTGCCCTATCCCGCACCAGTCCCACAATCCCTGCTATACTTGATCCCATCATCACAGCCACCATATCAATCCATCTCGTTGAAGGCCTCCCCCTCTTTCGTTGACCCTCCACCCTACCAAGCATGACATCCTTCTCCAGGAAATTGTCCCTTCTTACA
>NW_006921936.1:2895819-2898893 GCF_000298275.1 Orycteropus afer afer
TGCCTTGAGCCAAGATCCATCTGACAACAGCTATGATACCCCTTGTTTCACGTCCTCTTCTTAATCCAGCTTGAACCTCTGGAAGTTCTCTATCAATATAACATATTATGTCCATTGAAATTCCTTAGTTTAATCAAATCTGGAAAATCTCTTGCCATGTAATGTATTTCTAATTTCCAAAGAATAGAAAATAGACATCTTTTTTGGGGAATTTTTCTGTCTACCACAAAAGAGAAAGGAGAGACAGAATTATAGAGAAAAAAAGATAGTCAAAGTGAGAAGAAATCATTTTTGTTAAGTGCCATCGAGTTTGTTCTGACTCACAGAGATCCTAAGTACAACAGAATGAAACACGGCCCTATTCTGTATCAATTTCACAATCATTGCTGTTCTTGAGCCAATTGTTGCAGCCACTGTGTCTATCCATGTCCTTAAGGGTCATCCTTTTTTTCACTGACCAAGCATGATGTCTTTCTCCGGGGACTGGTCCTTCCTGACAACATGTTCAAAATATGGAAGAAGTCTTGGCATCGTTGCTTCTACACAACATTCTAGTTGTACTTCTTTTAACACAGATTGGATCATTCTGGCAGTTCATCATATAGTCAATATTCTTTGCAAACACCATAGTTCAAAGGCATTAGTTTTTCTTCTATCTTGCTTATTAATCATCTAGATTTTGCGTTTATATGAGGCAACTGAAAATACCATGACTTGTGTCAGGCAAACCTTAGTCCTCAAACTGACATCTTTGCTTTTTAACACTTTAAAGAATTCTCTTGTGACAGATTTGTCGAAATGTTAAATTATTTGATTTTTTGATTGCTGCTTCTATGGATGTTGATTGTGTATTCAAGTAAATGAAGTCATTGAGAATGTCAATATTTTCCCCATTTATCACAATTTTGCTTATTTGTCCAGTTGTGAGGATTTTTGTTTTTCATAGGCACTTGAGGTGTAATCCAAACTAAGGCTGTAGTCTTTGATCTTCTTCAGTAAGTCTTTCAAGTCTTCTTCACTTTCAGCAAGCAAGGTTATGTTATCTGCATATCACAGCTTGTAAATGAGTTTTCCTCCAATCCTGATGGCGTATTCTTCTTCATATAGTCTAGATTCTGAGATTATTTACTCAACATATAGATTGAATAAACATAGTGAAACTATACAACCTTGACACACACCTTTTCTGATTTTTAATGACATAGTATCTCCCTGTTCTGTTAGAAGGACTAACTCCTGATCTATGTACAGGTTCCACATGAGCACAGTGAAGCATTCTAGAATTCCTATTCTTTGCAATGTTATCTATAATTTGTTTTGATCCACACAATGGAATTGCTTAGTGTAGTCAATAAAGCGCATGTAAATATCTTTCCAGTATTTTCTGCTTTCAGCCAAGATCCATCTAACACCAATCGTGATATCCATGTTCTATGACTTCTTCTGAGAAGAAGAGTTAAGATGAAAATTCTGTGGTTCCTTAAAGAAAAAATGTATTCATTTTTTTTTCTAATAACTTTCTAGATCATTGATCTAGCCTCTAAAGAGTCCATGCTGTACTTTTTGCCTATGAGTGACAAAAAATACTCATGTATCTTTCCTTTAAAATTTCTCTTGTTGTTTAAGATGAGAGACTATTAGTTGTTTAGAAGAGTCTGAAATAATCAGATTGTGAGATATGTCATTTTTCAATTATGTAGGTGGAACAGTCAAATAATTTTGACTACCACATAACATGGTATATATTATAATGATATTACACCCACTTCTCAGTTATCAATATGGTCAGGTTTTACTGACCAGGTCATTATGCAAAATTGGCATTATGCGAGGATTGGGGGCCAAGGCCCATATTCAACACTAGTTTCATATTCCCATCACACTCTATCTATTGGGCACCCACAACACATCTTGGTATGTGCATGACTGGCCACTACTTCCCTTCCTTCCTCACCATTGAAGAGACCATGGATACTGGGGATAGTGGTCATGGTGTTCAAGTGTTGCATGCTGCCTGCCATCTCCCTCTGCTTACCCTGGCTGCGACCCTGCTAATCTGTCTGCCCCAACTCAACCACTGCCCACTTGGGTTAATGTTACAAAGCTCTTTAGCTCCATCAATAACTGCCCAGAGACACCTAATTCTGCTAGTAAGCCTCAGTCTGAAGGCACTGAGCTATCTCACCTGGTGGGTCTGCAATTGCAGCTCTGTCAACAACACAGAGATATTCCTTATTTTCAGGAAGCCTCCTGCCAAAGGTGCTCAGTTCTCTTGGTCTGTGCCTCCTTTTGACTCCCACAGTATGATTAGGTTGTTGTTGTTGTTGTTATGTGCCGTCGAGTCGGACCAGACTCATAGCGACTCCTCCTTGGGTTTCCGAGGCAGTATCACTACGGAAGTAGGATTGCCCAACCTTCCTTCCGAGGAGTGGCTGGTGGATTTGAACCGCCAGCCTTCTGGTTAGCAGTCAAGTGCCTTAGCCACTATGCTACCAGAGCAGTAGGACTATGCAAATAGAGTGTTTATGGTCAATTTAGGGGATTAGACAGCATTTTGCTAATTCTAGTAATGTACATGGCACTGTAACTGCCTTGCTCCATGGCCTGGGAAGCACACTATGCTGTCTTACTCCAGTCTTCTGGTTCTGCCACTGTCATTTTTTTCACCATTTCTCATTGTCTTGCACAATCTTTGGTATTACATTCTCTCATACTGTCTTTTGGGTCTAGGAGATTCTCAGTGCAGTGACTGTAAGTCCAAAATACATGCCTTTTTTCAGCTTTTCATCTTTTTACACATCTGGGATAGCTCATATAAGCATAGCAGGTTGGCAAAACTGACCAGTCCCCTTAACAGGGTTCCATAGATCTTCTTTGCATATATCCCCCCAATGGTGTCATATTGTTGTTGTTGTTAAGTGCCGTCGAGTTGTTTCTGACTCATAGCAACCCCATGCACAGCAGAACAAAACACTGCCTGATCCCGCGCCAGCCCCACAACCCCTGCTATACTTGAGCCCATCATTGCAGCCACCGTGTCAATCCATCTCATTGAAGGCCTCCCCCTCTTTCGT